>NW_023637584.1:0-1110 GCF_015220235.1 Choloepus didactylus
TTCATATTAGTGTAATCATACAATATCTGTTCTTTTTTGTCTGACATATTGCATAGCATATGTAAAGATTCATCCATGTTGACACCTGCTTCAGGGCCCCATTTCTTCCTACTGCTGCATAATATTCCATCATATGTAAAATTTTGTCATTCATCTGCTGACGGGCATTTGGATTTTTCCAACCTTTGGCAATTGTGAACAATGCCATTATGAACATCGGTGTGTAAATGTCTATTCATGTCCCTGCTTTCAAATCTT
Source organism: Choloepus didactylus (assembly GCF_015220235.1). Lineage (NCBI taxonomy): Eukaryota > Metazoa > Chordata > Mammalia > Pilosa > Megalonychidae > Choloepus > Choloepus didactylus. The sequence goes on from NW_023637584.1 coordinate 259, forward strand.
CTGGATACATGCTGAGTGGCAGAATTTCTGGGTCATAGCACTTCAGTATATACTTTTCTGAGGAACCACCAAACTGTCTTCCACAGTGGCTGTACCATTTTACAGTCTTACCATCAATGAATGTGTTCCTATTTCTCCATTTCCTGTCCAAAGTTGGAGTTTCCTGTTTGTTTAATATCAGCCATACTTATAGGTATGAGATTATATCTCATTGTAGTTTTGATTTGCTGATGAAGGTGAGCATCTTTTCATGTGCTTTTTAGCCATTTGTATTTCCTCTTTGGGGAAATATCTATTCATGTCCTTTGTCTTTTTAAGTTGGGTTGTTTGTCTTTATTGTTGAGTTGTAGGATTTCTATATATATACTGGACATCAAATCTTTATCAGATATATGGTTACCAAATATTTTCTCCCATTGAGTTGGCTACCTTTTCACCTTTTTGAGAAAGTCCTTTGAAGCACAGAAGTGTTCAATCTTGAGGAGTTCTCCTTTGTCTATTTTTTCTTTTGTTGTTTGTGCTTTTGTGGTAAGATATAAGAAGCTACCTTCTAGCTCTGTCTTGAAGGTGTTTCCCTATATTTTCTTTTAGGAGTTTTATAATACTGGCTCTTATATTTAGGTCTTTGGTTCATTTTGAGTTAATTTTTCAATAGGGTATGAGATAGGGGTCTTCTTTCTTTTGGTTACAGTTATCCAGTTCTCCCACCACCATTTATTGAAGAGACCTTTATGTCCCAATTAAGTGGACTTGGGAGGCTTTTCAGATATCATTTGGTTATAGAACTGAGGGTCTATTTAAGAACCCTCAATTTATTGCACTTGTCAATATGTCTATTTTTGTGCTAATACA
>NW_023637584.1:1210-53725 GCF_015220235.1 Choloepus didactylus
CTGAAAATGTTGACCATTTGCTTCATGCATCTCCCCCATAAATGCAGAATCCTGAGTTCCACACATCATGCTCTCTGCCTTGTTGACAAGCATTTTGTCTGCAGTTGTTCAGATACACCAAAGCAAAATGACAAAAACACTTAGTTTTTTGGAAAAGTGGTGCTTAATTATTAAGAATGAGGAACAAGAAGAGTCATTCATTCCATCCTTGATAAGAAGTTTACAGTGAATATTCACTATTTTACCAAAATAAAACATTTATAGAGCAAAATGGAAATTAACCGGTGTGTTGGTTTGGATGTTATGTATCCCAGTAAAGCCTATGGTGTTTTAATCCACTCTTGTGGGTGCAGACCTATGGTGGGTGGGACCTTTGGATTAGGTTGTTTCCATGGAGATGTGACCCAGCTCATTCAAGTGGGTCTTAATCCTTTACTAGAGTCCTTTAGAGAAGCTAAAATATGTAATCCAGAGTTTGCCTCCAGAAGAAACTAAGAGAAGCTAAGACAGAAGCCCAGAGACTTTTTGAAAGCTATGGAAACCAGAAGCTAACCCTGGGAGAGGCCCAGCAGACTCCAGCCATTTGCCTTCCCACGTGACAGAGGAACCCCAGATGCCATCAGCCTTTCTTCAGAGGAAGTATTGTCCTGTTGATGCTTTAAATGGGACATTTTTATGGCCTTCAAACTGTAAATCTGTGAACTCTTGAACCCCCACTGTAAAAGCCAATTGATTTCTGGTACTTTGAATTCTGGCAGATTTAGCAAACCAAAACAACCGGTATACAAAAGAAAAAGAAAAGGCAATAAAGACAATGTGCTTAGAAACTATCTCAAGTTTGTGTAAATAAATGGAGACCCTTACTCTCAAATGAGAACAAACAGAAGCCACTATCACTTGTTTAAGTCTGAGAATCTTAGGCAGACAGAGGAGTGGGAAGGCTTTATGGTGAAAATGACTTCTGGTGTGCACTCACAGGAGTGTGCTGGGGTGGAGAAGCTAGAAGTGGCCCAACTAGAAGTCAGGAATCTTTTGCAATTGGTTTGGGGAGGGCATTTGGCTTTTTCTGGCTGGTCCTGAATTGGAAGATGGGACAAAAAAATCATGAACTTGGCAGCCATTGACCAGATACTGAGAATTCTGGGACAAGTACTTAGAGATTGTGGTTTGGCTTCCTGAACTGGCAGCTGCAGGGTTGATGAGCCAAAATTCCACTGTCACATGTGGTCATTGTGCCCTTGTGTGTTTAGTCTCTTGAGTGTAACCATTCTAATACTGGAGGGAGTAAGTCAAAGCACAAACAAAAAATGGCAAAACTAATATAAATTATGTGAAAATGCAAAATTTATATAAAAGCATGAAATACACAATGCTCAATTGATGACAATTACCTCATAAACCAGAAAAACTTAAGAAAATATTGATCACATTACATAAATTTTCAGCTTCATAAAATTATATAAAAAGTACTGCTTTTGTTTAACAGGCTTTTCATCTAGTTATTGTTCTAATCAAGTTAGTCAAAAGAGTTATGAATTATTTCTTTACCAATCAGCAGAGGAAATTAAATTTTTGAGTCCAAAATGATGAAATAGGTGAAAAATCAGCACAGTTCCAAAAATATTTTGAGTCAACTTTGTTTATATATATATATGTATATATATAAAATTTGTTTAAATGGTAAAATTATTGCACAGAATTGTAATCTGCCCTATATAGACAAATATTGCAATTCTCTTTCAGTTTTAGCAAGATAATATTTTAGAACTAATTTTTCCTATTGATAAATATTTTCCAACTCCTTTCTATGATTTTAATAAAGTTTTCCTCCACTTCAGGTTAGCAATTTTCCTATTGAATATATTGAAACAACACAGTGATAAGATAAACAGATAAAAGTGTTCAACAATATTTGTGGAATGAAAAGGAAAATTTAGCAAAACAAACAAGCAAAACTAGGTCTTTTGTTTATTTGTTTCTCTCTTCATAAGTTTTTTTTCCCCCATCATAACCAAAGTTGTAATTGAAATTTTTCTACCACAGGTATTAAAAATAGAAATAAAAATTTAGGCCTTGTTCCTGTTTGCTAAAGCTGCCATTATGCCAAATACCAGAAATGGATTGGCTTTTTTTTTTTTTTTTTTAATCATTTTATTGAGATATATTCACATACCACGCAGTCATACAAAACAAATCGTACTTTCGATTGTTTACAGTACCATTACATAGTTGTACATTCATCACCAAAATCAATCCCTGACACCTTCATTAACACACACACAAAAATAACAAGAATAATAATCAGAGTGAAAAAGAGCAATTGAAGTAAAAAAGAACACTGGGTACCTTTGTCTGTTTGTTTCCTTCCCCTATTTTTCTACTCATCCATCCATAAACTAGACAAAGTGGAGTGTGGTCCTTATGGCTTTCCCAATCCCATTGTCACCCCTCATAAGCTACATTTTTATACATCTGTCTTCGAGATTCATGGGTTCTGGGTTGTAGTTTGATAGTTTCAGGTATCCACCACCAGCTACCCCAATTCTTTAGAACCTAAAAAGGATTGTCTAAAGTGTGCATAAGAGTGCCCACCAGAGTGACCTCTCGGCTCCTTTTGGAATCTCTCTGCCACTGAAGCTTATTTCATTTCCTTTCACATCCCCCTTTTGGTCAAGAAGATGTTCTCCGTCCCACGATGCCGGGTCTACATTCCTCCCTGGGAGTCATATTCCACGTTGGGATTGGCTTTTATAAAGGGGGTTTATTTGGTTACAAAGTTACAGTCCGAAGGCCATGAAAATGTCCTAATTAAGGCATCAACAGACAATACCTTCACCAAAGGATGGCCAATGGCATCCAGAAAACCTCTCTTAGTTCAGAAGGCATGTGGCTGGCATCTGCTTGCTTCCAGGTTGTGTTTCAAAATGGCCTTCTCCAAAATGTCAGCATCAGCTTTCAATGGCCATCTTAAAAATGTCTCTTTCAGCTGCAGCTTGTTTGTTGACTCTTTTATATGGCTCCAGTGATCCAATTAACACCCACCCTGAATGGGTGGGGTAACACCTCCATGGAAATTATCCAATCAAAGGTCTTGCCCACAGATGATTGAGTCACATCTCCATGGAAACACTCATCAAAATGTTCTTACCTAATCAACACTAAAACTTCTGTCCCCGCAAGATTGCATCAAAGAACATGGCACATTGGGGTACATAATACATCAAAATTGGCACAGGTCTTGTGGATGTATTAAGGTTTCTAGTAGCCAATTTTTTGGCATGTGAACCCACTTCATTTTTGAGGCTAATATGTAAAAAACAAAAATCTACCCATTGAGATTAATATAAAAGCTTGATATTCCAATGGCCTGGTCCAAATATACAAAATTGTATCTGTTTATAATTGTGCATTATATATGGGAAAATATTAATAAAACAGCATGACATTCCAAATATTTAGATTTAATAATGTCCCTTTGACTTTGGCAGTATTTTCAAGATCAGTTGACCCATGAAGAAGGCTGAGTTATGTTGGGACTCAGTGTTTCATTTACCATCAGAGCCTGAGTCAGGACTGGAAGCAAAAAATTAGCTTTTAGAGGAAGCAAGTAGTATTCAAAGGAGCCATTTATCTTAGGGTTGGGGTGCAAGTCACCTGAACCAACTGCTGTGAGGTCCATCCCACAAATAATGACTACAAACAAATTAACCAGATGAAAAGATCAGGCAGACTTAGCCCTCCATACCAATCTCTTATTTCGTGGTAGAAAATTTCATATGTCACACAGCACATAAAATTAAGGGACCTTGTGTAAATCATTATTAAGTAAACAAATGCAACTATTTTCTGCATATCATATTATACAGAATGTTCAAGGTCAAAGAGGACATAAGCATCCAGGAAAATATATCAAACTGTCATGCCTATAATGTCACCTTTGAAAAACCATAATACATTTCTTGGAAGATGAGACTTACTTATTTCCATGACAGTAATTCTGAGAGTTTCCTGGATCAATAAGAAACTGTGCTGTCTAGTCTTGTCTTCTGGAAACTCATACTTTTAGAGCTTTGCCAAAAAGACCTATATTATGACAAGTGGCTGGCAGGGGCAAGTAAACCTGCAAAGAAATTAAGGTGAATCATAATTTATTCTGATTAAAAAGCATATTTTGGGGATATATAATATGAAGGAAAGGGTGGAAGGGAGTAAGAATAAAAATGCATAAGAATACATGTCCATCTCAACATCGTGGGATTGAGAACATCTTTTTGACCAAAAGGAGGAGTGAAATGAAATGAAATAAAGTTTCAGTGGCTGAGAAATTCCAAATGGAGTCAAGAAGTCACTCTGGAGGGCATTCTTATGCACTACATAGATATCCCTTTTTAGGTTTTAGTGTATTGGAATAGCTAGAAGGAAATACCTGAAACTATCAAACTGCAACCCAGTAGCCTGGATTCTTGAAGATGATTGTATAGCAATGTAGCTTACGAGGGGTGATAGTGTGATTTGAAAACCTTGTGGCTTGCACTCCCTTTATCCAGTATATAGATGAATAGAAAAATGAGGACAAAAAAACTGAATGAAAAATAGGGTGGGGAGTGATTTGGGTATTTTTTACTTTTATTTTTTTATCCTTATTTTTACTTTTTCTGGTACAAGGAAAATGTTCAAAAGTAGTTTGGAGTGAGAAATACACAACTATATGATCTACTGTGAACAATTGATTGTACATGTTGGATGGTTATATGGTATGTGACTATATCCTGATAAAACTGAATTAAAAAAAGAAAGGAAGGTGAAAAAAATACATGTCCATTGTAGTCACAATGATAACATCTTGGTGCTTATTTTTCTTTTACCTTTTTTCTATGCATTAGGCAATTTATAGGAAAACATATTTATATAGGATGAATAAACATACATCTATTTCAAGTAAATAATACTGTGCAAAATATGTTTTACCTGGTTTCTCACAAAACAGTGTTGTAAATTCTGTCCTAGTTCTTGGTGATTTCAGCATATACACTGATGGTCATTCTAAAACATGGCATTTGACATCCTGGAATCGTTCTGTGTGAATGAAGTGCCCCTGACTATCCACTCCAGTCTGTTTTTTTTTTTTTTTTAATCATCATTTTATTGAGATATATTCACATACCACGCAGTCATACAAAACAAATTGTACTTTCGATTGTTTACAGTACCATTACATAGTTGTACATTCATCACCTAAATCAATCCCTGACACCTTCATTAGCACACACACAAAAATAACAAGAATAATAATTAGAGTGAAAAAGAGCAATTGAAGTAAAAAAGAACACTGGGTACCTTTGTCTGTTGGTTTGCTTCCCCTACTTTTCTACACATCCATCCATAAACTAGACAAAGTGGAGTTTGGTCCTTATGGCATTCCCAATCCCACTGTCACCCGTCATAAGCTACATTTTTATACAACTGTCTTCGAGATTCATGGGTTCTGGGTTGTAGTTTAATAGTTTCAGGTATCCACCACCAGCTACCCCAATTCTTTAGAACCTAAAAAAGGTTGTCTAAAGTGTGCGTAAGAGTGCCCACCAGAGTGATCTCTCGGCTTGTTTTGGAATCTCTCTGCCACTGAAGCTTATTTCATTTCCTTTCACATCCCCCTTTTGGTCAAGAAGATGTTCTCCATCCCACGATGCCGGGTCTACATTCCTCCCTGGGAGTCATATTCCACGTTGCCAGGGAGATTCACTTCCCTGGGTGTCTGATCCCACGTAGGGGGGAGGGCAGTGATTTCACCTTTCAAGTTGGCTTAGCCAGAGAGAGAGGGCCACATCTGAGCAACAAAGAGGCATTCAGGAGGAGACTCTTAGGCACAAATACAGGGAGGCCTAGCCTCTCCTTTGCAGCAACCGTCTTCCCAAGGGTAAAACTTATGGTAGAGGATTCAACCCATCAAACCACCAGTCCCCTATGTCTGTGGTCATGTTAGCAACCATGGGGGTGGGTTAGGCGAATACCCCTGCATTCTCCACAGGCTCCTCAAGGGGGCACTACATCTTTTTTTTTTTTTTTTCCTTGTTTGTCTTTTTTCTTTTTTCTTTTTTTTTTTTTAACTTTCCCTTCTTTTTTTTTTTTTTTTTAATCATCATTTTATTGAGATATATTCACATAACACGCAGTCATACAAAACAAATTGTACTTTCGATTGTTTACAGTACCATTACATAGTTGTACATTCATCACCTAAATCAATCCCTGACACCTTCATTAGCACACACACAAAAATAACAAGAATAATAATTAGAGTGAAAAAGAGCAATTGAAGTAAAAAAGAACACTAGGTACCTTTGTCTGTTTGTTTGCTTCCCCTACTTTTCTACACATCGATCCATAAACTAGACAAAGTGGAGTTTGGTCCTTATGGCATTCCCAATCCCACTGTCACCCCTCATAAGCTACATTTTTATACAACTGTCTTCGAGATTCATGGGTTCTGGGTTGTAGTTTAATAGTTTCAGGTATCCACCACCAGCTACCCCAATTCTTTAGAACCTAAAAAAGGTTGTCTAAAGTGTGCGTAAGAGTGCCCACCAGAGTGATCTCTCGGCTCGTTTTGGAATCTCTCTGCCACTGAAGCTTATTTCATTTCCTTTCACATCCCCCTTTTTGTCAAGAAGATGTTCTCCATCCCACGATGCCGGGTCTACATTCCTCCCCGGGAGTCATATTCCACGTTGCCAGGGAGATTCACTTCCCTGGGTGTCTGATCCCACGTAGGGGGGAGGGCAGTGATTTCACCTTTCAAGTTGGCTTAGCCAGATAGAGAGGGCCACATCTGAGCAACAAAGAGGCATTCAGGAGGAGACTCTTAGGCACAAATACAGGGAGGCCTAGCCTCTCCTTTGCAGCAACCGTCTTCCCAAGGGTAAAACTTATGGTAGAGGGCTCAACCCATCAAACCACCAGTCCCCTATGTCTGTGGTCATGTTAGCAACCATGGAGGTGGGGTAGGCGAATACCCCTGCATTCTCCACAGGCTCCTCAAGGGGGCACTACATCGTGTTTTTTTTTTTTTTTTTTTTTTCCTTGTTTGTCTTTTTTCTTTTTTTTTTTTTTTTTAACTTTCCCTTCTTTTTTCAAATCAACTGTATGAAAAAAAAAGTTAAAAAGAAAACAAACATACAATAAAAGAACATTTCAAAGAGACCATAGCAAGGGAGTAAGAAAAAGACAACTAACCTAAGATAACTGCTTAACTTCCAACATGTTCCTACTTTACCCCAAGAAAGTTACATAGTATAGCAACATTTCAGTGAACTTGTTCCTACTACATCCATCAGAAATTAACAGACCATAGTCATTTCTGGGCATCCCCAGAACGTTAAATAGTTTATCTGTTCTTCTTGGATTATTGTTCCCCCTTCCTTAATTGCTCTCTACTGCTAGTTCCCCTACATTCTACATTATAAACCATTTGTTTTACATTTTTCAAAGTTCACATTAGTGGTAGCATATAATATTTCTCTTTTTGTGCCTGGCTTATTTCGCTCAGCATTATGTCTTCAAGGTTCATCCATGTTGTCATATGTTTCACCAGATCGTTCCTTCTTACTGCCGCGTAGTATTCCATCGTGTGTATATACCACATTTTATTTATCCACTCATCTGTTGATGGACATTTGGGTTGTTTCCATCTCTTGGCAATTGTGAATAATGCTGCTATGAACATTGGCGTGCAGATATCTGTTCGTGTCACTGCTTTCCGATCTTCCGGGTATATCCCGAGAAGTGCAATCGCTGGATCGAATGGTAGCTCTATCTCTAGTTTTCTAAGGAACTGCCAGACTGACTTCCAGAGTGGCTGAACCATTATACAGTCCCACCAACAATGAATAAGAGTTCCAATTTCTCCACATCCCCTCCAGCATTTGTAGTTTCCTGTTTGTTTAATGGCAGCCATTCTAACCGGTGTTAGATGGTATCTCATTGTGGTCTTAATTTGCATCTCTCTAATAGCTAGTGAAGCTGAACATTTTTTCATGTGTTTCTTGGCCATTTGTATTTCCTCTTCAGAGAACTGTCTTTTCATATCTTTTGCCCATTTTATAATTGGGCTGTCTGTACTATTGTCATTGAGTTGTAGGATTTCTTTGTATATGCAAGATATCAGTCTTTTGTCAGATACATGGTTTCCAAAAATTTTTTCCCATTGAGTTGGCTGCCTCTTTACCTTTTTGAGAAATTCCTTTGAGGTGCAGAAACTTCTAAGCTTGAGGAGTTCCCATTTATCTATTTTCTCTTTTGTTGCTTGTGCTTTGGGTGTAAAGTCTAGGAAGTGGCCTCCTAATACAAGGTCTTGAAGATGTTTTCCTACATTATCTTCTAGGAGTTTAATGGTACTTTCTTTTATATTGAGATCTTTGGTCCATTTTGAGTTAATTTTTGTGTAGGGGGTGAGGTAGGGGTCCTCTTTCATTCTTTTGGATATGGATATCCAACTCTCCCAGCCCCATTTGTTGAAAAGACCATTATGGCTCAGTTCGGTGACTTTGGGGGCCTTATCAAAGATCAGTCAGCCATAGATCTGAGGGTCTATCTCTGAATTCTCAATTCGATTCCATTGATCTATATGTCTATCTTTGTGCCAGTACCATGCTGTTTTGGCAACTGTGGCTTTATAATAAGCTTCAAAGTCAGGGAGTGTAAGTCCTCCCACTTCGTTTTTCTTTTTTAAAGTGTCTTTAGCAATTCGAGGCATCTTCCCTTTCCAAATAAATTTGATAACTAGCTTTTCCGAGTCTGCAAAGTAGGTTGTTGGAATTTTGATTGGGATTGCATTGAATCTGTAGATGAGTTTGGGTAGAATTGACATCTTAATGACATTTAGCCTTCCTATCCATGAACATGGAATATTTTTCCATCTTTTAAGGTCCCCTTCTATTTCTTTTAGTAGAGTTATGTAGTTTTCTTTGTATAGGTCTTTTACATCTTTGGTTAAGTTTATTCCTAGGTACTTTATTTTTTTAGTTGCTATTGAAAATGGTATCTTTTTCTTGAGTGTCTCTTCAGTTTGTTCATTTCTAGCATATAGAAACATTACTGACTTATGTGCATTAATCTTGTATCCCGCTACTTTGCTAAATTTGTTTATTAGCTCTAGTAGGTGTATCGTTGATTTCTCAGGGTTTTCTAGATATAAGATCATATCATCTGCAAACAATGACAGTTTTACTTCTTCTTTTCCAATTTGGATGCCTTTTATTTCTTTGTCTTGCCGGATTGCCCTGGCTAGCACTTCCAGCACAATGTTGAATAACAGTGGTGACAGCGGGCATCCTTGTCTTGTTCCTGATCTTAGAGGGAAGGCTTTCAGTCTCTCACCATTGAGTACTATGCTGGCTGTGGGTTTTTCATATATGCTCTTTATCATGTTGAGGAAGTTTCCTTCAATTCCTACCTTTTGAAGTGTTTTTATCAAAAACGGATGTTGGATTTTGTCAAATGCTTTTTCAGCATCTATTGAGATGATCAATTGATTTTTCCCTTTCGAGTTTTTAATGTGTTGTAATACATTGATTGTTTTTCTTATGTTGAACCATCCTTGCATGCCTGGAATGAACCCCACTTGGTCATGGTGTATGATTTTTTTAATGTGTCTTTGGATTCGATTTGCAAGTATTTTGTTGAGGATTTTTGCATCTATATTCATTAGGGAGATTGGCCGGTAGTTTTCCTTTTTTGTAGCATCTTTGCCTGGTTTTGGTATTAGATTGATGTTAGCTTCATAAAATGAGTTAGGTAGTGTTCCATTTTTTCAATGTTTTGAAAGAGTTTGAGTAAGATTGGTGTCAGTTCTTTCTGGAAAGTTTGGTAGAATTCCCCTGTGAAGCCATCTGGCCCTGGGCATTTATTTGTGGGAAGATTTTTGATGACTGATTGGATCTCTTTGCTTGTGATGGGTTGGTTGAGGTCTTCTATTTCTTCTCTGGTCAGTCTAGGTTGTTCATATGTTTCCAGGAAATTGTCCATTTCTTCTACATTATCCAGTTTGTTGCCATACAGTTGTTCATAATATCCTCTTATAATTTTTTTAATTTCTTCAGGATCTGCAGTTATGTCACCTTTTTCATTCATTATTTTGTTTATATGGGTCTTCTCTCTTTTTGATTTTGTCAGTCTAGCTAGGGGCTTGTCAATCTTGTTGATCTTCTCAAAGAACCAACTTTTGGTGATATTTATCCTTTCTATTGTTTTTTTGTTCTCTATGTCATTTATTTCTGCTTTAATCCTTGTTATTTCTTTTCTTGTACTTGGTTTAGGATTGGTTTGCTGTTCATTTTCTAGCTTCTTCAGTTGATCCATTAGTTCTTTGATTTTGGCTCTTTCTTCCTTTTTAATATATGCGTTTAGTGCTATAAATTTCCCCCTTAGCACTGCTTTTGCTGCATCCCATAGGTTTTGGTATGTTGTGTTCTCATTTTCATTCGTCTCTATATATTTAGCAATTTCTCTTGCTATTTCTTCTTTAACCCACTGATTGTTTAGGAGTGTGTTGTTTAACCTCCAGGTATTTGTGAATTTTCTAAGTCTCTGATGGTTATTGACTTCTAATTGTATTCCATTGTGGTCAGAGAATGTGCTTTGAATAATTTCAATCTTTTTAAATTTATTGAGGCTTGTTTTATGTCCCAGCATATGATCTATTCTGGAGAAAGTTCCGTGAGCACTAGAAAAGTATGTGTATCCTGGTGATTTGGGATGTAATGTCCTGTAGATGTCTGTTAAATCTAATTCATTTATCAGATTGTTTAGGTTTTCAATTTCCTTATTGGTCTTCTGTCTGGTTGATCTATCTATAGGAGAGAGTGATGTGTTGAAGTCTCCCACAATTATTGTGGAAACATCAATTGCTTCCTTTAGTTTTGCCAATGTTTCTCTCATGTATTTTGTGGCACCTTGATTGGGTGCATAGACATTTACGATTGTTATTTCTTCTTGCTGAATTGCCCCTTTTATTAGTATGTAGTGGCCTTCTTTGTCTCTCAAAACATCCCTGCATTTGAAGTCTATTTTATCTGAGATTAATATTGCTACACCTGCTTTCTTTTGGCTGTAGCTTGCATGAAATATTTTTTTCCATCCTTTCACTTTCAGTTTCTTTGTGTCCCTGTGTCTAAGATGAGTGTCTTGTATGCAACATATTGATGGTTCATTTTTTTTGATCCATTCTGCGAATCTATATCTTTTAATTGGGGAGTTTAATCCATTTACATTCAACGTTAAAACCGTGAAGGCATTTCTTGAATCGGCCATCTTATCCTTTGGATTATGTTTGCCATATTTTTCCCTCTCTCTATTAATATCCTTTATTGTACCCATACCGAATCTCTTTAGTACTGAACCTTTCTCCAAGTCTCTCTGTCCTGTCTTTGTTTCTCTGTCTGTAGGGCTCCCTTTAGTATCTCCAGTAGGGCAGGTCTCTTGTTAGCAAATTCTCTCAGCATTTCTTTGTCTGTGAAAAATTTAAGCTCTCCCTCAAATTTGAAGGAGAGCTTTGCTGGATAAAGTATTCTTGGCTGGAAATTCCTCTCACTCAGAATTTTAAATATATCGTGCCACTGCCTTCTTGCCTCCATGGTGGCTGCTGAGTAGTCACTACTTAGTCTTATGCTGTTTCCTTTGTATGTGGTGAATTGCTTTTCTCTTGCTGCTTTCAGAACTTGCTCCTTCTCTTCTATGTTTGACAGTGTGATCAGTATATGTCTCGGAGTGGGTTTTTTTTGGATTTATTCTATTTGGAGTTCGCTGAGCATTTATGATTTGTGTATTTATGTTGTTTAGAAGATTTGGGAAGTTTTCCCCAACAATTTCTTTGAATACTCTTCCTAGACCTTTACCCTTTTGTTCCCCTTCTGGGACACCAATGAGTCTTATATTCGGACGTTTCATATTATCTATCATATCCCTGAGGTCCATTTCGAGTTTTTCAATTTTTTTCCCCATTCTTTCTTTTATGTTTTCATTTTCCATTCTGTCATCTTCCAGGTCACTGATTCGTTGTTCAACTTCCTCTAGTCTTGTACTATGAGTGTCCAGAATCTTTTTAATTTGGTCAACAGTTTCTTTAATTACCATAAGATCATCCATTTTTTTATTTAGTCTTGCAATGTCTTCTTTATGCTCTTCTAGGGTCTTCTTGATTTCCTTCATATCCTGTACTAGGGTCTCATTGTTCATCTTTAGTTCTTTGAGTAGCTGCTCTAGGTGTGTCTCTTCTGGTCTTTTGATTTGGGTGCTTGGGCTTGGGTTATCCATATCATCTGGTTTTTTCATATGCTTTATAATTTTCTGTTGTTTTTGGCCTCGTGGCATTTGCTGACCTTGATAGGGTTCTTTTAGGGTTTGTAGACCAGTTGAAGTCCTTATCTCTAATTTATCAGATCTACAGCTTCGTGGAGTACACTTTCTCTAACTAACCAGCAGGTGGCGTCCACGAGCCACCTGTTCTCCACAAGCCAGATCTCCCCTGCTTAGCCTTTTTGGTGAGTGGGGGAGTGAGTCTTGTGGGGCCCAATTGGTGTCCCAAGCTTGCGTGTGTAGTTGGTGTTGCCTGCCCTGTATGTGGGGCGTGTTTCTGGGCAGTCGGGGAGGGGGGGTGGCCCTAACAATCAAATCTCCCTGATGATCCTAGAGTTTTAAAGCTACTGCAATAGTCTAATCCTTCAGTTCAGTCCTGCCACAGTTTGTCTCTGCCACTGACCCACAAGTCTTTGGTATTGGCGTATGGCTCCTGAGACTTGCAAGTGGGCCCCTCTTCCAGGCTGTGCACCCCGGGTCCTCTGTTGAGGGATGACTGTGCTATGTCGCAGGTGAGTGCCGTCCCCCCAGGGCAGTTCTGGGCTGCTGGGCTGTGTTGGGAGGCTCCCAGTCTGCTCAAATGATGGCTGAATGGGGCTCTGTTAATTCACACTGCTCCCCCTTCCCAGCTCTGGGACATTCAGCTGAGGTTGCAGGGAAGGCTAATGTCCATGCCCAGTTTTGTGGTGTGTGCCTGTTATTTGAAGCACTTCCGTCACACTGGGTTGTCTGGGGTAGCTCTGGGCTATGGGGCTGGCGATGGGCAGGAGTGTTTCCTGTCCACCAGGATGGTGGCTGTGAGCGGACACCCCCCTTTTCTTGGGAAGTTGTGTTGTTTAGTGAATTTTCTCAGCCACTGGATTATTGCCTTTTGTCTCAGAGCTCTCTTAGTTCTGCTCTTGACTTGACGTGCCCAAATTTCAATTCTTTGAAGCTTTCTGTATTGAGCTTCTTAGAGTAATTGTTTTAGAAAAAGCAAAAAGGATTTAAAAAAAAAAAAAAATGGCCCTCCTCAGAGATCTAATGGGTTATTGAAATGCTAATAGACAAAGCAACCAGGGCCATTAAGGAACGGTGCCCAGGGCAGAGAGATCAGCCTTGCTTCGGGATTTGCATATGCGCCTCAAGGCCTGATCTCTGCCCTTCCCCTTTCTGTGTTCACCAGAACTCCAAAAATCCTCTGCTTTTATTTTGGAGTTTTTCGTGTTGTTTTTTTTCTATGCCTGTCTCCTCTCTGCTGGGCTGGCTGCTCTCAGAGTCTCTGGTGTCTGGCCTCAGTCTATCTATGGTTGGAGTTTGAATCAGTAGAATGAGTTTCCAGTAAGAGCAGCCACTGCAATTCTCCCTTCTCCTTCCTGGAGCTGACAGCCCCTCCTCCCCCGGGACTGAGCCTGGCAGGGAGGGGCGCGGGTCCCCTGGCCGCAAAAACTTACAGATTTCGCTGATCTCAGCAGTTCCACGTTTTCATGAGTGTTGTATGAAGTATGCCCAAAGACAGATTGCTCTGTGGTGTCCAGTCCACGCAGTTCCTGGCTTTTTACCTACTTTCCTGGAGGAGTAACTAAAACATACAGCTCACCAGTCTGCCATCTTGCCCCGCCTCTCCAGTCTGTTTTACAGTTGCTCCATCAGGGCCCATAAGGGCAAGGCCGACACTCTCAGTGTCAGGTATCTCATTGTTAGGGGTTGAACTGTGGTCTCCAAAAACATATGTTGAAATCATAATCCCCAGTACTTGAAAATTTAACTTTAATTGGAAACAGGTCATTACAGATGGAATTAGGCAAGTTGAAATGAGGTCACTGTAGAGTGTGATGGCACTTTAATCTAATACCACTTTAACCCAATAACCACTTTAAAATATGTAATTCAGTGGTGTTAATTACATTCACAATTTCATGCTACCATCACCACCATCCATGACCAAAACATTTCCATCACCCCAAACAGAAACTCTGTACCAATTAAGCATTAACTCACTATTCCCTTTCCCACCCCAGTCCCTGGTAATCTATGTTCTAGTTTCTGACTCTATGAATTAGATTATTATTTTTTCATATTAGAGTGATCATGCAATATTTGTCCTTTTGTGTCTGGCTTATTTCACTCTACTTGGTGTCTTCAAGGTTATTCCAGGCTGTCACATCATTCAGAATTTCATTTTTTATGCCTGAATAATATTCCACTGTTTGTACATACCATGTTTTGCCTATCCATTCATCTGCTGATGGACACTTGGGTTGTTCACTTGTTCTGGTTATTGTGAATCAAGTCTGTATGAAACATAGGTATACAAATACCTGTTCAAAGCCATGCTTTCAATTCTTTTGGGTATACACCTAGTAATAGGATTGTCTGGCCATGCAGTAACTTTATACTTTCCTTTCTGAGGAATTGCCAAACTGATTTCCACAGTGGCTGCACCAATTTACATTCCCACCAACAATGAGTAAGGGTTTCTACTGATCTACATCTTTTCATCCAACACTTGTTATTTTCCTTTTTTTTTTCTTCCAATAGTAGCAACTCTGATGGGTATGAAATGGCATATCATTGTGGTTTTTATTGCATTTCCCTAATGGCTAATGATGTGGAGCATCTTTTCATGTGCTTTTTACTTATTTGCATATCTTCTTTGGGGAAATATCTGTTCAAATCTTCTGCCCATTTTTAAACTGGATTGTTTGTCTTTTTTGTGTGGAATTGTAGGATTTCTTTATATACTCTTGATATTAAATCTTTATAGGATATGTAGTTTCCAAATATTTTCTCCTATTCTGTAGGTTGTTTTCTACTTTCATGATGAAGTCCTTTGATGCAAAATGATCTTTATTTTTGGTGAAACCCCATTATCTATTTTTTTCTTTTATTGCTTGTTCTTTGGTATAAAGTCTAAGAAACCATTACCCAACCCAATGTTGTGTAGATGCTTCCCTATGTTTGATTCTAGGAGTTTTAGAGTTTGAGTTCAATTTGAATCAATTTTTATTTCGACTCAGTTTTTATATATGGTGTGACATAGGGCTCCCCCATTATTATTTTGTGTATGGCTATCTTGTTTTTGCATCACAATTTGTTGAAGAGACTATTCTTTCCCCATGGGCAAAACTTGACACCCTTGTCAAAAAGCAATTCCCCATATATGTGAAGGTTGATTTCTTTGATTTTTTTCATTTTTTTATTAGAGAAGTTGTGGGTTTACAGAGCAATCATGCATAAAATACAGGATTCCAATGCACCACCCACCACCAACACCTTACATTTGTTGGGAACATTTTTATTATTGATGATAGCATTTTTTAATAATTGTACTTTTTTTAAAGAGTAGTAGCCAGCATTTATTAAGAGATTCTGTGTTATAGGCACTGTGTGAAGAAACTTACATGGATTACCTCATTTAAAATACCCACTGCACAGGTCTGTGAAATATTTTATTTTCAACTTTTTTAAATTAGAGAAGTTGTAGGTTTACAGAAAAATTATGTAAAAAATACAGCATTCCTGTATACCCACCTATTGTTGATACTTTAAATTAGTGTGGTAACTTTGTTACAGTTGATGAAAGATTATTAAAATATGACTATTAACTATCATCTGTAGTTTACATTAGGTGTATGTTTTCCCATATACCACCCTATTATTAACACCTTGTAGTAGTGCCCTCCATTTGTTATAATTTATGAAAGAACATTCTAATAATTGTACTATTAACTATAGTCTGTGATCTATAATAGGGTTCACTGTGTTATGCAGTCCTATGTTTTATCTTTTAATTTTTATTCTAGTAACATATGTGACCTCGAGTTTCCCCTTTTACCACATTCACCTATTTAATTCAGCACTGTTAATTACACTCACAAAAATGTGCTACCATTACCACCATCCACTTCCAAACATTTACAATCAACCTAAATAGAAATGATGTACAAATTAAGTATCAGACCCCATTCTCCTTACCTAATCTATCCCCTGGTAACTATATTCTAGATTCTAACTCTATGAGTTTGCTTATTATAATTATTTCACATCAGTGAGATCATACAATATTTTACCCTTTGTGTCTGGCTTATTTCACTCACCATAATGTCTTCAGGGTTCACCCATGTTGTCATATGCACCAGGACTTCATTCCTTTTTGCAGCTGAATAAAACTCTGTGGTCTGTATATACCACATTTTGTTTATCCATTCATCTGGAGGTAGATACTTGAGTTGCTTCCACAATTTGCTACCATTAACAACATCAAATACCAAAACTTTTCAATCACCCCAAACAGAAATAGTATATCAATTAAGAAATAATTTTCTATTCCCTATCCCTACCCTGTCCTCTGGAAACCTATATTCTAGTTTCTGACTATGCATTTTCTTACTCTATTTCACATCAGTGAGATCATATAACATTTGTCCTTTTGTGTCTGCCTTATTTCACTCTACAAGATGTCTTCAAGGTTTATTCATGTTGTTACATGTAACAGAACTTCACTCCTTTTTATGGTTGAATAATATTCCATCGTGTGTATATGCATTTAGTTTATCCATTCATCAGTTGGTGGGCACTTGGGCTGCTTCCATCTTTTGCAATTGTGAAGAATGCTGCTATGAATATTGGTGTGCAAATATCTGTTTTTGAGTCCCTGTTTTCAATTCTTCTGGGTAAAGGGGTTGCTGGTAATTCTACACTTAATTTTCTGAGGAACTTCTCACTGTCTTCCACAGTGGCTGCACCATTTTACATTCCCACCAGCAGTGAATGAGTATCCCTATTTCACCATAGCTGGTTGACTTCTACATCAAGACTAAGTGCAAGCTGATGGAGCTCCAGTTATTATACTGCAAGAGTCAGAGGGGTTGGTTATGAAAACCAAAGTTGGAAGAAGGGAAGACTGGGGATTCTACAAGATGAGGAAATGCTATAAAGTCTTCCTAAAATACATGGACAGTGAAAATATTTTTGAGTAATTTTACTACCAAGTTTATATCTTTTCATTATTTTAATTTTTAAAATTAAATTCTAAATTCTTCTAAATTCTTTTTAGAAGAAATGTGATCAGTTATAAATATGTACATATCACATACAAATGCTGCATGTATTACAAGAAATTTTATGACTATTTAGAAGACAGTGATTGACTTAGTGTAATTTAAATGAAAAAATATAATGTGGGGAAAACCTTTTTTTAATTACCTCTTTGAAGTTAGTCACAAAAGCAAATCACTAGTAAAAAAGTATCATGAGAAAGGTGGGGATAGAGTTCCATGAAAGTAGGTGTTTTATAAATGATGAGTCAGAAAAAAAAGATTTAAACACTGAATTAAAAAAGTATTTATTGTATCCCTCTATTGATAAGCACTGTATCTGTAACTATCAATTAACTAACAATCAAAGAAACAAAATGAAATATATTCACAAGTACAATAGCACAGCCATTATAGAATAAATTTGATATGGGTGTTACAAAATGGTATGCAACCACAGAGAAGATAAAACTGTATTAAGTTGGGAGGTAATCAAAGGCTATGGGCAGAGCTAATCCTTAACATGTACTTTGAAGTACAGTGGGATTTTGATGGTCAGAAATGAGGTAAAGGGACTTCTCTGATGCAGAATTTTTAGGAGCAAAGAGGAAGCAACACATAAGTGAATTTATTCAACAAATGGTGAACTCTCAATCACTTCAAGTCTTTAATTTAGTAACTTAAATTTTCTGTGTCTCCTTTTATACTTAATCATAAAATTGAGAAAATAATTGCCTCTAAAGTACATGCTTATTTTGAAAATGAAAGAACTGGGCATAAATCCTGGAAATATCTATAGTAATCATGAGAAAAGAGAGCACAAAATTGAAGTGGAAGACTGAGCAGTGGTAGATTTAACTGGTTTGGGGATGGGCAAGAAGAAGTATAAAAGTGAGTGTTCCAGAGAATAACTGCGGGGGGACAAACGAGACCATCCACTCATCATACACCAACCTGAATTGGGAGGAATGCCCGAGAACACAGCATAAAACCTGTAAGTAAAACCTGCAGAACCAGGTCGGGAGACCCCCTCCCCCATAGCCTGAGCTGCAGAGCCGCGTGGTGCCAGAGAGAAGCTCTCTCCCAGCAAGCGAATACAGCTCAGCTGAGCTCCAACTGGGGTTTTAAGTAGCGAGTGTGAACTGCTCACTACAGGTACGCAGCCCCAAAAAAACAGACAGAGGCTTTGGGTGACGACCGACCTGGGAGAGCCGGAGGGTTGCCTTGGACTGGGTCTGAAGGGGACTATCTATTTCTTTTTCGGCTCAGTGGAGAAAGATCCAGTCATTTTCAGTTTCCAGGGCTGTGACTCAGGGAAGGGCGGAGACAGCACAAGCAGAGAGAGAGAGACCATTGAAATGCTAATGACCTCCACCTGGGGGCTCTGTCTTCTCTAGAAGGAAAGGGGAGGGGCCCTTTCCATTCAGAACCAGACCCCAGAGCCTGGGGGAACAGGGCCATACCTCCTCACACCAGTCAAGAATTATAGGCTAACAGGCGTCACCTGCTGGGCAGAAAAGCACAGTGACCCGAGGCATCAAAGGGTGGAGCAATTTTCTAAGACACACCCGCAGGGAAACCAGATACTGAATATTTCTTCCCTCTGTTCTGGTCTGGGAAAACCTGATTTGGATAACCAAGGAAACCATACCTAGACAACAGAAAATTACAACCTACACTAAGAAAAACAAAGTTATGACCCAGTCAAAGGAACAAACGTACCCTTCAACTGAGATACAGGAATTTAAACAAGTAATGCTAAATCAAATCAAAAAGTTTAGAGAAGATATTGCAAAAGAGATAGAGGCTGTGAAGGAAGAACTGGACATGTATACGGCAGAAATCAAAAGTTCAAAAAACCTGCTAGCAGAATCTATGGAAATGAAAGGCACAACACAAGAGATGAAAGACACAATGGAAACATACAACAGTAGATCTCAAGAGGCAGAAGAAAACACTCAGGAACTGGAGAACAAAACACCTGAAAGCCTACACGCAAAGGAGCAGATGGAGAAAAGATTGAAAAAATATGAGCAACGTCTCTGGGAACTCAAGGATGAAACAAAATACAATAATGTACGTATCACTGGTGTCCCAGAAGGAGAAGAGAAGGGAAAGGGGGCAGAAGCAATAATAGAGGAAATAATTAATGAAAACTTCCCATCTCTTATGAAAGATATAAAATTACAGATCCAAGAAGCGCAGCGTACTCCAAACAGAAGAGATATGAATAGGTCTACGCCAAGACACTTAATAATCAGATTATCAAATGTCAAAGACAAAGAGAGAATCCTGAAAGCAGCAAGAGAAAAGCAATCCATTACATACAAAGGAAGCTTAATAAGACTATGTGCGGATCTCTCAGCAGAAACCATGGAGGCAAGAAGGAAGTGGTGTGATATATTTAAGATACTGAAAGAGAAAAACCACCAACCAAGAATCCTGTATCCAGCAAAGCTGTCCTTCAAATATGAGGGAGAGCTCAAAATATTTTCTGACAAACAGACAATGACAGACTTTGTGAACAAGACACCTGCCCTACAGGAAATACTCAAGGGAGCACTACAGGGTGATAGAAGACAGGAGTGTGTGATTTGGAACACAATTTTGGGAGATGGTAGCACAACAATGTAAGTACACTGAACAAAGGTAACTATGAATACGGTTGAGAGAGAAAGATGGGGAGCATGTGAGACACCACAAGAAAGAAGGAAAGATAACGACTGAGACTGTGTAACTTGGTGAAATCTAGAGTATTCAACAATTGTGATAAAATGTACAAATATGTTCTTTTACGAGGGAGAACAAGCAAATGTCAACCTTGCAAGGTGTTAAAAATGGGGAGGCATTGGGGGAGGGATGCAATCAGCATAAACTAGAGACTGTAACTAATAAAATCATTGTATTATGCTTCCTTTAATGTAACAAAGGTGATATACCAAGGTGAATGCAGATAAGAGGGGGGGATAGGGGAGGCATGTTAGACACTTGACATTGGTGGTATTGTCTGATTCTTTATTCTACTTTGATTTAAGGTTATTTTTCCTTTTGCTGCTTCCTAGCTGTCATTTTTTTTGTTTCCTCTTTCTTTTGCCTCTCTACCTTCTTTGACTCTCCCTCCTGCCTTGTGGAAGGAATGTAGATGCTCTTGCTTAGTATGAGCAGAATGTTCAATTAGGATGAACTTAAATGTTTGGAAATGAACAGGGGTGTTGGTAGCAAGATGTGAGAATAACTAACAGCGCCGAATGGTGTGTGAATGAGGTGGAAAGGGGAAGCTCAGAGTTATATATGGCACCAGAAGGAAAGTTGGAGGTCAAAAGATGGAAATGTATAAAACTGAATCCTATGGTGGGCAATGTCCATGATCAACTGTACAAATACTAGAAATCACTTTATGAACCAGAACAAATGTATGACAATACAATTAGAAGTTAATAATAGAGGGGCATATAGGGAAGAACTATATACCTATTACAAACTGTATACTACAGTTAGTAGTATTTCAACATTTTTTCATAAACAGTAACAAACGTACTATACCAATACTAGGAGTCAGCAATTGAGGGGGGTTTGTTAGGGATAGGGGAGGTTTAGAGTTTCCTTTTCTTTTTTTCTTTTTTCATCTTTCACTTTATTTCTTGTCTGCAGTAATGAAAAGTTTCTAAAAATTGAACAAAAATTAAGTGTGATGGATGCACAGCTGTATGAGGGTACCCAGGGTCAAGTGATTGTACACTGGATCTTTGGATAATTGTATGGTATCTGAACAATCTCAATAAAAATGGAAAAAAAAAAAAAAAAGAACACCCAAAACATCCCATACCCCTGCTCCCCCTATTATTCATTTACTTTTTGTCTCCATTTTTCTACTCATCTGTCTGTACTGGAGAAAGGGAGTGTGAGCCACAAGGTTTTCATAATCACATGGTCACACCATATAAGCTATGTAGTTACATGATCATCCTCAAGGCTTCTGGATTGCATTTCAGCAGTGTCAGGTATTTACTTCTAGCTATTCTAATACAATGAAATACAAAAGGGATATCTATATAATGCATTGGAATAACCTCCAGAATGATCCCTCTATTCCACTTGAAATCTCTTAACCACTGAAACTCTACCTATTTTCATTTCTCCCCCACCTGGCCCAGAAGGCCTTTTCAGAACCATAATGCCAGGTCCAGTCCCATCCTTAGGTGACATATTCAACAATGTCAGGGAGATCCACACCCTTGGGAGTCATGTCCCACATGGGAGAAAGGCAGCAATATACCTGTTGAGCTGGCCTAGAGAGAGAGGCCACATCTGAGCACAGAAGAAGCTCTCTGGGGGCAACACTTAGGCTCAATCATAAGTAGGCTTAGCCTCTCCCCTGCAACAACTAGCCTGATAAGGGCAAGCCCCAAGATTGAGGATTCAACCTACCAAACTGGTAGTCCCCAGTGCCTGTGAGAATAATAGCAATTCCCCAGGCAGGGAAGTATATGTCCACATTTTCCCCAGTTCCTCATGGGGGGCCCACAAATACTCCTCACTCACTGCTCAGACTAGTACAGGATGTATCAGGTCCTCATGCTAACCTGTAGAAACCAACCAGGTATCACCCCCTATTCAAGGTTCCATGTAATTTTGGTGATTGAATAAACTAACCATACAAGTTAAATTATATAGTGTGCTACAGAAAATATAGCTTTTACACCAAATAAAACTCTCTTCCTTTGGTCTCACCCAGAAGTTGAAGTTTTAAAACACAGTCAATATCATCATGCTTCTCTTTAGTCTTATTTCCCTTAGACTATGACATAAGGTCCAACTTATTAAAGATAGCATTTAGATTAATGTATAATATACATACAAAAAAGTGCATAAGTTTTAAATGTACAGTTCAATGAATTATCACAAAGTGAACTCCCCCATGTAAACACCAATTAGGATAAGAAATAGACCATTAATGCCTCCTCAGAAACCCTCTTTGGGGCCCTCCCAGTCAATGCATCTACTCTCCTCCCCAAAGTTAACCACTATCCTGACATCTACAACCATAGATTAATACTGCGTATTTTAAAACTTGATATAAATAGAATTATGTAGTATGTATTATATTACTTTGGCTTCTATCACTGAAAATGTTTGTGAGATTTATTTAAATTATTGCATATAGCCTTACCTCACTTGTTTCCATTGATGTATATTATTGAACTGCATGAATTTATTAATTTCCTTATTCTACTGGGGATGGACATTTGTATAGTTTCCACTGTAGATCTATTTTGAATACAGCTGCTATAGACATTCTTGAACCTGTCTTTATAAGTACATATGAATGCATTTCTGTTGAGAATATATCCAGGAATGGAATTGTTAGTTTAGAAAGTATGCTTGTAGGTTCAATTTTAGTAGATACCAAAAAATGCTTTTGATTTATGAAAAAGGGGTCATTGTGGAACATTAGGGAAAGGATGGCTTAAAAATGGAAACTATGTTCTTACCTCATACCATACACAAAAATAAATTCCAAGTGAATTTCAAATCTAAGTATGAATAAAAGAATCATATAGCTTCTATTAAAAAATTTGAGAAGGAATGTCCCTTTCTGGGATGAGGAAAATATGGTGACCTCTTTGGATATGAAATATAGACTACTGATTACAGGTAGGATGCTGTGGTAGAGGCAACACAAGTAAATAAATAATGCTTCATTAAAATATATATGCTTTAAGGACTAGAGAATTATGCAGAGATAACTACATGAACTAAGATTCTAGGAAGGGAAGGGACCTTATGAGGGGAGGAGAGGTCCTCAAACATTTCTACATATGGAAGAATCTGCCTTGTCTAGACAGTGAAAATCATAGGCAGAAAATACTACTAGGGAATTAAAACTAGCAGATGGACAAGTGGACTGTTGGCATGTCAAGTTTGGACTGAAATATAGAGAATCCTCAAACTTGGTGATGATTTTCCCTATATGCTATATTAGCTGGGGTATGCACAAGAAAGGCAGTATCATATCTCCTGCAGTTCCATGGCTCATGGAGATAATATCCAACTAAAGGAATATGACTGCAATAAATTAATGAGAAAATGACTTTAAAGACAAGTAGATTAGATTGACTGTAATCAAAGCTGCAACTGAGAGTGCAGATCGATCCTGAGATGAAGAAAGTGATAAGCCCTGCTTTGCCTCAGAAAGGCAATAGCCAACCTCTTTTGGGAAAAAATGACATCATCTTCCACTCTACCTGATGATTTAACATTGGCATGTCATAGAAAAGCATCTGTGCAAAGCATTGGGGAATGTGATAAAAAAAATCAATAGATGCAAATAAAATCAGAAATGGGACAGGGGACATAACTACTGACCCTGAAGAGATAAAGGAGATAATGAGAGTATACTATGAGCAACTATATGCCAACAAACTAGACAACTTAGATGAAATAGACAACTTCCTATAAAAGCATGAACAACCAATATTGACTCAAGAAGAAATAGAAGACTTCAACAAACCAATCATAAAGAGATTTAATCAGTCATCAGAAAACTCTCAAAAAAGAAAAGTTTAGGGCTACATTGCTTTACATGTGAATTATACCAAGCATTCAAGAAAGAATTAGTACCAATCCTGCTTAAACTCTTCAAAAATTTGAAGAGGAGGGAAATCTTCCTAACTCATTCTATGAAGCCAACATCACCCAAATGACAAAATCAGGCAAAAATACTTCAAGAAAAAAATTACAAGCCAATCTCTTTAATGTATATAGATGCAAAAATCCTCAACAAAGTACTTGCAAATTGAGTCCAGCAGCACATTAAAAGAATTAAACACCAAGACCAAGTGGGATTTATTCCAGGTATGCAATGCTGATTCAACACAAGAAAATTAATGTAATACACCACATCAATAAATCAAAGGGGAAAAAACCACATGATCATCTTGATTGATGCAGAATAGGCATTTGACAAAATTCAGCATCCTCTGTTGATGAAAACACTTCAAAGGATGAGAATAGAAGGAAAATTCCTCAAATATCCCCTAAAGGAAATATAAGAAAAACCCACAGCTAAAATCATATTCAATGGTGCAAGACTGAAAGTTCCATGTAAGATAAGGAACAAGAAAAGGATGTCCACTGTCACCACTGTTATTCAATATTGTGCTGGAAGTTCTAGCTAGAGCAATTAGGCAAGAAAAATAAATAACAGGCATCCAAATTTGAAAGAAGTAAATCTTTCACTGTTTGCAGATGGCATGGTCCTATATGTAGAAAATCCCAAAAAATCTACAGCAAAGCTACCAAAGCTAAGTGAGTGCAGCAATGTGGCATGCTTGGAGAACTGGATATACATATCGAGAAGAATGAAAGAGGACCCCTATCTCACACCTTATGCAAAAAATTAACTCACAATGGATCAAACACCTAAACATTAGATCTAAGACAATAAAACTTTTAGAAGAAAATGTAGGGAAAGATATTAAAGATCTTGTGATAGGAGATGTTCTCTTAGACCTTATACCCAAAGCATGAGTAATGAAAGAGGAAATAGATAAATGGGATCTCACCAAAATTGAACACTTTTGGGCATCAAAAGACTGTCAGGAAAGTAAAAATGCAGCCTATGAAATGGGAGACAATATTTGGAAAGCACATATCAGATAAGAGTCTAATACCCAGAATATATAAAGAGATCCTATAACTCAGCAACAAAAAGTAAAGAATTAAAAAATGGGCAAAAGACATGGACAGACATTTTTCTGAAGAAGAAATACAAATGGCTCAAAAACATTTGAAAAGATGCTCAACTTCACTAGCTTTTACAGAAATGTATATCAAAACCACATTGAGTGCCTGGCTTGGAGATGGCTGCCTGGGTGGTGGGCCATCACATTTTGAGGGGGGGCAGTGTGAATGTGACATAGAGGCTGGGAGCCAGATGGCAACTGCTGTAAGGAGAGGCTTGGCCTGAGTGGAGAGACACCATCTAGCTTGGGTTGGGGCTGGGTTGGGAAGCCTGAGAGGAGGAGGACAGCAGGGGGCCTGCATGGGGCTTGCAGATGGCAGCCCTCCAAAGGTCAGCATACTGCTTGTGATTTTTTGCTGAACTTCTAAAAGAGACTCTTAGACGGTGAATTAATAAGAACAGTGATACTCTGTGAAGTTTCATATTTGAGAATGTTGAATTTTCACCCTAGTCCAGCAGCTCTGCTTCTCATTTAAATGCAAATGAATAAGACCCTATTTGGAAAGACACCTTGCCAGCTGTCCAGAGCTGATGCAGGACATGCTAGTTTATCTACAAACATGATGAAGGACACCCCTCTCAAAAAATGGGAGCAGTGTGGGGCCCAGAAAGCCTATTTCCCAGTCCTGGAGGAACAGCAAAGGCTGCAGAATTCAGTGTGGGTGGAAAGAAGGGAATGGACCTGTTATACAGTGGAAAGGAACAGTTCTCAATCAGTTTCTTGTAAATCTTTCTTTGTATCTTCTAAAATACAATGGATTTGACTGTTTATGGACTACAGCTTAATAAAGATGAAAGAGTTTCTGCACTCAAAGTCCTCCCTGATAAAGTTGCAACATCTCAGATCATGATGCATATTTAGCAGACACAATGATTGGCAAAGCAGTGGAGCAAATGTTTGAGATGGAGGATGGTTCTCAAGATGAATGGACAGAAATGATCTTGGCATGTGCATCTATAATGAACATGTGGTTTACATTACCTTCCTGTCTTGATTATGTATCAGCTCATAGATGACTATAAAGAAGTTGACCTTTGCATTATTTCCTGATTCTAATGGTGCTCCTTCAGCAGAAAGGGAACCAGGAGAATTTGTGGACAGCATGGTAGGCAAACAAGTGGAAACTGCCAAAGAAAATGACTCAAAGAGGACTGTCATGGTCATTCATCAAGTAGAAGTCAAACCATCTATTTCATCATGTTTAATGATTTCCATATTTATTTCTACAATTTGGTGAAAACTTCCTAGATGTCATCATGAATTTGGCAAATTTGTGGAACTATTAAATGTATAATTTGTAGACATAAACAACTTGATTTGTTTCCAATTTAATGAAAGCTGAAATACCCCCTGCAAACCCATGATTTCTGCCAGCAAAACTGTTCTAAATAGTACATATATATGTGAAAACAAAGCATTTTGTTTAGGGAACCCCTTCCTCTTAAAAGAGCTTGTCTGTTTGAAGAGGAGTTACAGACACATTAGTAAACATTAAGCTAATATCCTAGTCATCTAAAATTATAATAGATCTTAATCATTTTCCACTTCACATTAACACTCTCTTATTCTGCTGCCACAATGCAAGTGTAGTTTGATATTTTTGTTACTGCCTTTTGAAATATGTATCTATGTTTATCTAGCTATATCTTATGTGTATACATGAGTGCAATATGTATATGCACAGGTATACATGTACCCATACACTATTGGCAATACCTTCTTTGTGGATTGGGGTATGGGTTAAATACTTTTATCCAGTTTAATAGAAGTGCTTGAAACAAGTCAATCATATTTACTGTACTATATTCTTTATTTTAAAATAAATTCGGGCACAGGAAGCATATAGGAATTTTCAACCTGTTTTGAAAGTCAAAAGCTCAGTGCACAGTTTAAATCTGGAATTGTCTCTTTAAACTACAAGTCAGAACAAGAAACAATTGTGAATAGTTACTGACCCACATTAGAAGCTATACAAACTGGTTAGAAATCCAGTTAAAAGGCTGCCTTGAATTCTAAGCATTGTAAATATTTTGTTTGTGTGTTTAAAGGCACATTTCTCACAGATCAGCACCACAAATATAGACAGGAGCTTGCATGACATACTTCCATGCTATGACACTAAGCACAGAGAGTTCACAACAGAAGGGTATATGGAAAAAATCTACATAATGCATACTAGGGACTATAATTAATAGGAATACCATACTAGTATTACACAAATATGAGGGACAAATAATTAAGGGATGACAAGAGCTACAAGATATTTTGGGTCATGAGAATAGTTTAAAATAAAAATTGTTTAAAATGATGAGGATTGTACAACTAAGTAATGATAATGTGAGATATGGAAGGTTTATCATGGACTTAACATATGCTTTGTGAACTTAGGAACCCCCTACTTTATAAGTCAAGCCCTTGATATTGAGGATTGCTCAGGTGAAACTAATGGCTGTAGAGAGGAGGCTAACCTCATCTATAATTATGCCTAGGAGTCACCTCCAGAGCTACTCTTGTTGCTCAAATGTGGACTTTCTCTAAGCCTAACTCTACAAATAAATCCATCACCCCCCCCCCATGTGGGACAAGACCCCCAAGATGAATGAGCCTTCCTAGTAATGGGGGACATGGATTCTGGAAATGAGCCTGATCCTGGCACCAAGGGATTAAGAATGTTTTACCAAAAGGGGGAAAAGAAAGGCAACAAAATAAGGTTTTAGTGGCTAAGAGAATTCAAATAGAGTTAGGAGATTATCTTGGAGGTTACTCATATGCATGCCTCACCTAGATATGCCAAATGACCGATCCGAGACTATATAAAGGTTTCACTCACTTAAGTTTGTTCATCAGAAACTTAGATCCTTCAGAGTGCTCCAATGTCAGGTAAGTTCCAAAACCCAGAGGCAACAGCCTCTTTAAGACCAATTAAATGTGTCCCTTTGCTCACAATGTTGACACCTCTTTTCAACATGAATAGGTGTGCCGGTTTGAATGTATTATGTCCCCCAAACACCATTATCTTTGATGCAATCTTGTGGGGCAGACATTTCAGTGCTGATTAGATTGGAATTCTTTGAGTGTTTCCATGGAATGTGCCCCACCCAACTGTGAGTGGTAATTCTGATTAGATATTTCCATGGAGGCATGGCCCCACCCATTCAGGGTGGGCCTTGATCAGTGGAGCCATATAAATGAGCTGACTCAAAGAGAGAAAACTCAGTGCAGCTGTGAGTGATGTTTTGGAGAGGAGCTACAGCCAAGAGGGACACTTTGAAGAAAGCACAGGAGCTGCAGATAAGAAAGCAGACTCTTGCTCCAGAGAATCTAAGAGAGGACAAATACCCCAAGTGCAACTAAGAGTGACATTTTTGAGGAACTGCAGCCTAGAGAGGAACGTCCTGGGAGAAAGCCATTTTGAAACCAGAACTTTGGAGCAGACACCAGCCACGTGCCTTCCCAGCTAATGGAGGTTTTCTGGACACCACTGGTCATGCTCCAGTGAAGTTACCCGACTGATGTTACCTTGGACACTTTATGGCCTTAAGACTGTAACTGTGTAACCAAATAAACCCCCTTTTGTAAAAGCCAATCCATCTCTGGTGTTTTGCATTCCAGCAGCATTAGCAAACTAGAACAATAGGTTAGGGTAGTCACTGCCTAGACTTCCCTGAAGATCAGGAAAGTGAAGAAAGGAATGTAGCAACAGACAAGATGGAATTTAACAATGGATTATGAGTACTGAATATTTATAAATTTTCTTAATTGCTAGGATATTAGAATAGTTAGGAAAGAATTGAAATGGTGGAACTGTAACCCATAGCATCCTTTGAAATTTGTTCTATAGCTACTTGTTAAGTAGTAATTTGAAAGCTATATATTGTTGTATATATTGTGTTTCACAATAAGGAAATAACTGAAACTATGGTACTATAATTCATAATAACTTTGGAAATTTCCTATATATTTACTTGTTAAATAATACTTTGAAAGATATTACCTTCTTGTATATGTTACATTTCATAATAAGGAAATAAGTGAAACTGTGGAATTGTAACCTATAATACTTTGAAATTTGCTAACTACTTGTTAAATTGAACTCAGAAAGTTGTCACTTTTACGTATATGTTATATTCTAAATTCTTTTTTAAAATGGGAAAAAAAAAGTGATAGCATCCCTTAGCCACAGAATCCTTCCATGGTTTATTCCTGCAAGATAGTTTTAAACCAAAATAGAACTGCAAAAGTAGTTGACTTATCAGTGAAATCTCCATATATCACTTTGGGATGAACCTTGGTAGTTTGAAAGCAAGAGGAAAGGCAGTATATGAAACTGATCTCTCTTGTGCCAGAATTATGAGGCCTGAGAATTGATCTTCTGTATTTAGTGGGCAGAAGGCTAGGCATACATGCTGTCAGTCAACACCAGAGGTTTTGCATCTGAAGTCTGTGAGACTTCTTTGCTGTGACTGGTCTTGAAGTTAGAAATTCAGAAGTTTAAAGGCCTTCCTCCACACATATTGCTTCCTCATTTAAACCTTAAAGTTTGTACCTTATCATGCTGTTTGATGGTAAAAACTACTCACAGTATAAACATAGTATTTCAATTCTCTGTCCATGACTACAGTTGTATTGTGCCCATTTTTTTACCTCAGATGACCAAAGGCAAACTTCTCAATGTAGTGTGAAAGCACTGAGTACCCAAGTCATAAAAGTTTCTTGTGTGTTTGAGCAAGTTTCATTCTTTAGTTCTATTGTGTTTTCTATTGACTCCCAAGAGTCCCTGCATGTAAATCCCAAGGCAGAAACTGACTTCAAGAGTGCAAGCTGGTAGTTGTGATATAAGAGTGAGGGGGTGTATCCACTACACACAAAATGTGTGCCTAACATGGTAGAGTTAATTTGGGGGTGAGAAAGAAAGTTCATTTTGAAGTATCCTGAGGGTTGGGTCCACTGTAACACTTTAGCATTACCTAATGACTTGCATTGTGGTTTTGCCACAAGCAATTTTAGCAACTTTAATACACCTCATGATCTGCCAATCTACAGAAGAATGTGGTATGTGACTATTATAATAATTGTTCCATTTATTGCTTTTAGGTCAACAGAAGGGGAAGGGTTTTTGTTTATTTGCTGCCTTTTTTCTATTCTTTCTTTTGGTGGCTTAGACCACATTTATTGATGCTGTGATGAATTTTACTCCCCAGTCCATAAGCTTGGGGCTTCATTTTAAGCTCATGTTCCAGATCTGCACTGGTTTATCTGAATGTCAATTCCTTATTCCAGGAATTTAACATTAATTTCCAAAACTATGTGGCTTGTGACAACACAAGATATGAACCTGTATGAAATTTATTGGCCTAACTTACCAGCTATAGTATTGTACTGTGTTTGTGTGTGAGAGAGAGAAAGAGAGAGAAAGAGGAAGGGAGGGAGAGATATGTCAGGCTGCCATATCAGACTGCAAAGAAAAATCTCAAAAGCACACCATCCTTTTATGCATGTTCTGTTCTAAGTAGAATGTTCAATGTAACTAGAATTGCATGTTAAGGATATTTAGCTTTTTTTTTTTAAATCTTTGTTTTTATCTGTCTTCCGTATATTTGCTCAGTGTGATCCTTAGTGGTTATAGGATCAAAGTGCACTGGTGAAGCAAATATATTGCCAATAGAGGTAATCTTTCACTTATATTTGTCATGCAGCATTTGAAGGGACTGTGTATTCTTAAAAAAAGAAAATCACAGTTACTTCTAAAAACAGATTTCATTTCTATTGTTTTATGTGCCAAACCCCAAAGTGCACTGGACGTGAAATTTTGAAAGCTGTAGACCTATTAGGAGACTGTTTTGATTGTCACAAATTGTAGTGCCCAAAAACATTCTTAAGCTCATTGTCTTGAAAAAAAAAAGTTCTCCAAAGAAAAACAGAAACAATTTTTAGAACAGAAGTTATGGTGGAAATGTCTGTTGTTCCTTGGAAATGCTGCACTTTTTGTATTTTCATTAGTGAAGTCTGAATGAATGCATACAGTTCTGATGTCTTCATGCTCATATTCTAAAATTAGGTAAATGACCTCATCTTTAGAGACTGAATTCATTTTTAATTAACACTTTATTTGTACAATGTGTAGGCAGTTCCCTATACTCTGCATTTGGAAGTATAAATATCTTTGTTAATTCTGTAGTTTTTATCACCATGATGTAACTCTATCCTACCCTTAAAACATTTAAAATAAACCCTTTATGTGGAAAAAAAACAAAAAAACACACAAAAACATGAGCTATCTCACATATACTAGAATGGCCATTAAAAAAACAGAAAGCTACAAGTGTTGGACAGATGTGGAGAGAGAGGTAAACCTATTCACTGTTTAGTGGGAATGTCGACTGGTGCAACCACTCTGGAAGGAAGTTTGGCAGTTCCTCAGGAAGCTCAGTACAGAACTGCCATATCATCCAGCAATTCCATTACTTGGTATATACTAGGAAGAACTGAAGGCTAGGACATGAACGGACATTTGTAAACCAAAGTTTAGAGCAGCATTATTCATGATTTCCAAGAGACAGAAACAGCCCAAATGTTCATCAATGGATGAGTGGCTAATCAAACTGTGGTATATACACGACAGAATATTACACAGCTGTAAGAAGACATGACACATGCAATAACACGGATGAACCTAGAGGACATTATGTTGAGTGAAACTGCCAGGAACCAAAGGACAAATACTGTATGGTCTTTCCAATATGAACTAATATTAATGAGCAAACTCTAAGAATTAAAGTTTACAACACAGGTTATCAGGAGGTAGAAAGAGGGCAGAGATTGGGCAGGTGATGCTGAAGGAGTACAAATGTTCAACAGGATTGACTGAAAACATCCAGAAATGGATAGCACAAACCTATCTGATGTTAGCACAATATTGTTAAGTATAATGAACAAAGCTGTAAGGTTGAAAAAAGAAGGCTAGGGTCATGCTAGACACCAGAAGGAAAACTAAAGGATAAGAACTTTGGCCATATAACTTAATGAAACCTCGAGTGGACAATGATGGTGATTAAATGTACAAAAAAAAATTTTGCATTAGGAAGAACACGTGGATATCATCATTGCAAGGTGTTGAAAATGGGATAGTATATGGAAAAAAAATGCAACCAATGCAAACCAGGGCCTACAGTTAATAGTTACATTGTAATATTCTTCCATTAATTGTAACAAAGGCAATATACCAAAGCTAAATGTCAATAAGAGCAGAATATAAGGGAGAGGTATGGGATGCTTGATGTTTTCCTCCTTTAATATTTTTATTTTTTCTTCCTCTTCATTCTCCATGGAAGAAAGAAAAATGTTATTTTATAGATTATGGTGGTGAATGCATAACTGTGCAATTATACCAGGAGCTCCAGATTGTTCACTTAGGATGGATTGTATGGTACGTAATAAAACTTAAAAAAAGCAGAAAGACGCAAGTGGTGATGTGGAGAGATACACATGTTCACTGTTGGTTGGGAAGTAGAATGGTGCAGCCCCTCTGAAGGGCAGTGTGATGGTTCCACAGGAGGCTAAGCATGGGGTTGCCATATGATTCTGCAACCCTATGATGTGCTATATACTCAAAAGAACTGAAAGCAGGGACATGAACAGGCATTTGCACACTGGTGTTTATGGTGTCAGTATTCATGATTTGCAATGGAGGGAGGTGGCCTAAGGGTATGTCGATGGGGGAATGGAAGGGCAAACTGTGGTATTTACATACAATGGAATATTGAATGACTATAAAAAGAAATTAAATTGTGAGGCATGCAACTAGGTCAATGAACCTTAAGGACATTATGTTGAGTGAAATAAGTCAGAAACAAAAAGGACAAATACTGTAAGGCCTCGCTAATAGAAACTATAACGAGCAAAGGCTGAGAACTGAATTCAAGAGCACAGGTTATCAGAATGTGTGCAGAGATTGGGCAATTGACAATGTAGGAGTACAGAATGTTCAATAAGGCTTATGGTAAAGGTTCCTAGACTGTAAGCTCTTACAGTTTTTTATATGAATGAGATCAACAGTCATATCTTGAGTTTTAACTGTTAAGGGGTATTTGGTACAAAATTTATATTCTCTGTATCACACTAATTTCACTCATCTGGTCAGTTTATTTAAACATAATTACATGGAACCTAGAACAGGGATTAAGACCTTGTTATTCTGTAGAGGTTAATGTACCCTGATACAACACAGTGTTCTTTCTGGGCAGAAGAAAAAAAACATGCAAGCACCTCCTTGAGAGACTGAGGATAAATGTGGAAATATTAAGTGTCCCCACCTGGGCAATTTCTGATATTCTCACAATAGGGAAGCCAAATTTAATAAGCCAAGTCCTTTATCTTCGGACTTGCCCTTAGAAAACTTATTCCTGCAAAGGAGAAACTAAGGCTATTTATAACTTTGCCTAAGGGTCACCCCCAGAGATGCTCTTTTGTTGCTCAGATGTGACCTCTTTCAGCCAACTCTGCAAATAAACTCACTACCAGCCCCCCATACAGGACATGACTCCCAGGGGTGTAAATCTCCCTGGCAATGTGGGACATGACTCTCATTGATGAGCCTGGCCCCAGCATCATGGGAACCAGAATGCCCTCTTGACCAAAAATAGGAAAAGAGATGAAAGAAAATAAAGTTTCAATGGCCAAAAGATTTCAAATAGTATTAAGAGGTCATTCTGGAGGCTATCTTATGCATTTAAGTAGATATTCCTTTTTAGTTTCTGGTGTCTTAGAATAGCTAGAAGGAAATAACCTGAGTCTGTTGAACTCTAATATAGTCAACATGATTCTTGATGATAACTGCATAACTATATAGCTTTTACTGAGTGACTGCATGATAGTGAAAACCCTGTGACTAGACCCTCCCTTTATCCAGTGTATGGACTGATGACTAATAAAATAATGAAAAAATATATAAATAATAGGGGGGATAAGGGATATAGGATGTTTTGGTTGTTTATTTTTGTTTTCATTTTCTAAAAAAAAATAGAGACAAGATCAGCAGATAGAGATATATTTTGAGATTATCATCATTAGAGAAATAATGTAGAATCATTGCTATAAGTATCCATAGCTGAAATGCATGTTCTTAATCATAAACCATTCCTGGGGGTGTGAGCTCATTCTAAATAGAATTTCAGAAGATGTTTTTAGTAAGCTGTTGCCAAACTGAATGAGATTCAGCCTTAATCCTATTACTGGAGACTCTATGAAGATAAAACCATGTGGACAAGCAGAAGCTAGACATCCTTAGAACACAAGAGAAAAGAGAAGACATCACCATGTGACAGTAAAGCCAA
This sequence comes from Choloepus didactylus, assembly GCF_015220235.1. Lineage (NCBI taxonomy): Eukaryota > Metazoa > Chordata > Mammalia > Pilosa > Megalonychidae > Choloepus > Choloepus didactylus. The sequence continues at coordinate 35,657 of NW_023637584.1, forward strand.
GGAACCTCAAAGATTAACAAGCAAGCACTAGAACACCACAGTCTTTGGGGAGAAAGCAAGACTTCTAGTCTCTGAAACCATGATCCAATAAAATTTCCATGCTTAAGCCAACACACTGTATGGTACTTCTCCTAGCAGCCTGGAAACTAAGGCAGTAGTACATAAAATCAAGGAAATGATTAAAATATATGAAATAATGGAGAAGTACAATAGTGTAAGTTTCACCAAAATATATTTTATGGGTAAACTCAATGGATGAAGTTAAGAGACATTAAACATAAAATGCAAGATTACTGAACTTGACTATTCATCAATATGAAATATTCAAACAAAAGCACACAAATAAAGTGGGGTTGATGAGGGCACTGCATAAATCTTACAAACTTCAAGGTTCTCATTTTCCCACATGAAAAGCAAGGATAATTATCAATTACAAATGAGTACAAGAAATAGACCTCTTGTCTTTCTGGTGGTAGACAGCATCCACCATTTTCTTTCCTAGCCCTTTGTACATGTGAATAGGATGGCCTGGGAGTCACTCCATGAGGTGATTTAAGGATTTATGAGTTTTGTTTCTGGGAAATGTGCTAAATCAAATTTCCAAGGCTTCCTTCTGCTTTCTCAGCTGTTCCAGTATTCTGTGCCTGTCCTTAAGAGGGCAGATCTTGGTTACATGAATTAGTATAACTTTTAAGGCATTCCAGAAACTAGACACTGCCCCCATCTTCAATGTACTTCCATATCCTTGCCTGTTACAATATCTGTTCTTGTTGACATTAGCCCTTCTGCAAAAAAAAAAATCTAATATATGGAATGAAACATAGCCAGAGTCTAGATTCTGACAAATTTTCTTGCCAGTGTATGCATATTTCTCCAGGATTTAAACATTTTCTTCTTTTATTTAAATATTAATTCTTTCCTAAGTTTTTATGACAATAATAAATGGCATTTAAACAGGAGAGTTTATGTATAATCAGACTTCTAAAGTGTATTTATTTACCCATGTTTGACTCCATCCCTGATTTGTATATGTTTTAATGTTAAGAGTAGGACTCATCATTTTCTGTTATATGTTTTAGTTTACAAAGTTAATTTCTGAAATTCAATATTTCTGTTTAGAGCTACATAAAAAACTACAACTTGGCCAAGTTATTAGATTTTTCAACAACTTTTGCTGCTTCCATATAAGCAAATACTAACTGACTGGATAGACTCTCACTTCATATTCTTACAAAATTCTTCATTCAATATTCACAGGTCACTTCACAATCCTAAATTTCCTTACTACATATATTCAATAATAGGCTTTTTCGAAATTCTGGATTATTTACTGAATTGGGTACCAATAAATTGTATTATTGTCAAGTCTGAGTTTTCTGATGAGAAATCAGTAGATGGTTTACCTATTTCACCTTCAGGATAGTTGCCTCCTCAGTGGGAGAAATATTAACGCTATTAGGAAATGAGGGCTCACTGATGACTTCACTTCATTTATTACCCCAAGAATGTTTTAAATGTGAATTCCTATATACCTTACAAATGTTGATGCATGAATAAATGATTTCTCATGATTTTCACTGAGTAACTTTTCTAGCATGAATCATCTGGCATTAGCCTTAGGAGTTTTATCCTCCTAATACAGACATTTCATGATTTTCTCAGTGTTTTTCTACACTGAATTTTCTTTTGCACACAAAAGTTGGTCCTTGACTAAATCATCATACAGATTGATTACAAACCTAGTATTTTTCTCCTGCTAGGTTCATTCATTTCATTTAAAGGATAATATAAAGGAATTCTCACACTGATTACAGATACAGAATTTCTCTCATACATCATTTCTCTAGCTTAACTTTGAGTTGTAGATGAAGATTCTTCCACTTTTATTACATAAATATTAATTCACTCAATTTGTATATCATCAATCAACAAAGGTTTTGCTACACAGGTGATATCTGTAGGGATTCTTTTCAAAAACCTTTCTTTAGAATAGCTGAAGTAGTAAGGATGATGAAAACTTCTACCATGTTGATTACATAGTATTTTTTTCAGGGTGTGAGTTTGCTGGTGTGTTAAAGGATCATTCTAAAGCTGCAATCAACTCTGCATATAGGGATCATTTTTACTGAGTGCTGCCATATCATCTAAGGTCAGAACATTGCCTGAGAACTCTCCCATTTACATGTCTTTTAAACCACTTCCCTCCAACATGACTACTCTCATGTTGTCTAAGCTTACAAAAATAAATTTAAGGACTTCCCATTCATACAAAAACATTCATACATTTCTCTCAAGTATGAATCCTCTCGTGTGGTCTAAGGCCAGAATGAGAAAGCATTCACACATAGTCCATGTTCATGTGGTTTCTACACATTGTGAATTTTCTTGTGTTTTCTAAGGTCGGAACAATTGGTGAAAGCTTTCCCACACAGATGACATTCATAGGGTTTCTCTCCAGTGTGAGTTCTCTCGTGAACTCTAAGATGAGAAAATGTAGTGAAAGCTTTTCCACACAGATGACATTCATAAGGTTTCTCTCCAGTGTGAGTCCTCTCATGTTGTCTAAGACCAGAACAACCGGTGAACGCTTTTCCACATTGATGACATTCATAGGGTTTCTCTCCAGTGTGAGTTCTCTCATGTTCTCTAAGGCTAAAACAGTGGGTAAAAGCTTTCCCACATATATGGCATTCATATGGTCTCTCTCCATTGTGAATTCTCTCATTTTGCCTAAGGTAAGAACGATGGGCAAAGGCTTTTCCACATAGAAGACATTCATAGGGTTTCTCTCCAGTGTGACTCCTTTCATGTTGTCTAAGGTGGGAACGATTAGTGAAGGCTTTCCCACATAGACGACATTCATAGGGTTTCTCTCCAGTGTGTGTTCTCTCATGGTTTCTGAGATAAGAACATGTCCTAAAAGCTTTCCCACATAGATGGCATTCAAATGGTTTCTCTCCAGTGTGAATTCTCTCATGTAACCTAAGGGTAGAATGCTGAGTGAAGGCTTTCCCACAAAGATGGCACTGATACGGCTTCTCTCCTGTGTGAGTACTCTCATGTTGTCTAAGACCAGAACAATTGGTAAAGGCTTTCCCACATAGATGACATTCATAGGGTTTCTCTCCAGTGTGTGTCCTCTCATGTTGCCTAAGGCTAGAGCAGTGCGTGAAGACTTTCTGACATAGATGACATTCATACTTTTTCTCACCGTTGTGAATTCTCTCATGTTGTCTGAGGTAAGAACGATGTGTGAAGGCTTTCCCACATCGAGGACATTCATAGGGCTTCTCTCCATTGTGAGATATCTCATGTCGTCTAAGGGAAGAACAATGGGTGAAAACTTTCCCACACAGAAGGCATTCATAGGATTTCCCTCCAACGTCAGATCCATTGCATTGTCTAAGGCCAGACAATTGAATAAAGGCTTTATTGCTTACATGAGATTCATATGATTTAATTCTATTGTGAACTTGCTTATGTTGAGTAAGAGATGACTGGTCATTGAGGCCTTTTCCAAATAGTTTGCTGAAACAGAGTTTCTTTCCCTTCTGAATTAACACATGTTGAGAAACTGCAGTTCTGAATGTGAATTCTTCTTGCAAATCATTACATTTAAAGGGATTCTTTGGAATGTGAGATCTCTGTATTTTGGAAGTAGATGAAAGAATTCAGAGTTATCCAAATACTTTCATTTAACCTTTTCTCTACATATGAATTCTCAACAAACCTTTCAGTGATACTCTCCAATTAAAATCTTCCACATGTTAGCTATATACATACCTCATTCTCCTGCAAACAGAGAATTTCTCTTTTGTAGCCACCCAACTGCAGAGCTATCAGATTAATTCTGAAGACTGAATGATGCTCTGATGATTAGATATATAAGCCATATTTATGCACTTCTCTTTATAAGAACTCAGGTTATGGTTCTGCGTTCAAGTTAATTTTTCCCTAAATTCAAAATATCAATTTTTGCTCAATTACCCTCTAATACCAACATCAGTTCTTAGGCGATTGTACTGAATTCTCAATTTATTCCATTCCCAGTTATCAATCTGGAAGTTGAAAATTTACACCCATAAAGCTTACCAATGACATGAAGGTAGATGCACCTTTCCTGCAGATTTTTTGTATTATCATTTCTTGTTTTTTACAGCCACTTTCCCTACCTGAGATAACAGGGGAAAAAAAAATAAACCATTTCATTAGCATTAGAAGAATGTAAATGATGAAAAGGCCCAAATGTCTCTGCAAGTATATTTCAAACATTCGCCCTTAGTGAAGAACAAATTTCAAATTAAGTAACACTCAAGGAAGTAGAACACATTATAGGAAACTTGGGACAATTAGAAAGGATTTTAATTTTGAAATATGAGAAAAACAAAAAGAACATAAGATGTTGGAGAGCTAAAGAGAAGCAAAACATTAAGATGTTTTAATGGCCTGGGAAAAGGGCCATTATGTGAAAGCTTAACACCAATAGTATACCATTTCACAAAAACCAAAGACACACAGATATCAAAAAGTTTGTTGAAAATTTCTACAATATCCTAACCGATATTTCTGAAAATATAACTGAATTAAGGAATTCTGCAATTGATATTTCCAAAAATCCACTAACTTAGCAGACTTCTTGTACAGAAGCATAGGATCCTAGAGCTCACCTGAACTCTGGTTTTGGAAAAATCTTATTCCTTCTCTCCACAGTTCCTCTCCTTGCTCCAACTGGGAAAGCACATCTGATTTGCAGACTTGAAACCCTGTTTGCAGGAAAAAGATAAATGGATTTTTGGGTTATGTACAACACAGATAACAGTGGATGGTCAACTCCAGGGCAGGCCACCAAAGAAGGAAATGGTAAACATTGAAAGTCAGACAAAGAAACTGTACCCAGAACACAGAATCATAATCCTTCACCACCAAAAGGCTAACTCTTGACCTTGTGTCCAAATACAGTGAGGACCTCTTATTGACTGTTCCCATGTTCAAATTCAGAGGCTGCAGAATCCTCCACATTTCCAAACAGGTGAAATTCTGTATCTCTATAAGTGGTTGGTTATTATTTTCAAAAAAAATCTAAAGAACTCAATCTCCACCAGAACTCTATCATTTAAATGAGGAAAAGAATATGCCTCTTGTTTTTATTACTATAGTATAAAGCCTCAGCACAGACTCCCAAGCAGAACAATTACTGGAAAGATATTTAATTCACTTACTTATAGTTTCAAAAAACTATTGAGTTCCCAGCCCTGTTCTGAGTATTGGAGATGGAGGGGCAACAAAGACATGAAATTTTGGTCAAAAAATCATATTCTAACCGGGTGAAAAATTAGATATAAGAAACACATAAAGGAATATATTGCCTTAGGTACCTGTTCATCTTATAAAATAATATTAAAATAAAAATATAATATTATAAAAGACTGTAAAACAATATGGAAGAACTGTTATAAACATCTCCAGAAAAAAGATAGATGATACATAGAGATAAGTGGATACATAGATATATTTTGAGAGACTCACCCACTGAAACCAGATGATTGATGATCTCTGCCATTACATCTCTGAACAGCATTCTCTGTGATGTGTCCAGGAGAGCCCATTCTTCTTGGGGGAAGTCTATAGCTACATCTTTCAAGGCCACTGATTCCTAAAACATCATGGACATTTGGATTCAGACAGGGCCACCCCTACCAATGTTCAGAGTAGGATGTTCAAGATCGTAGCACTGAGGAAGCAAGGACTATATGTTTACAGAAAGCTCAAACTCTTTTGTGGGTTTCAGTCAGATCATTTTCAGAGCTGAAGTGTCACCTGCATTTCAGATACACAGATACATACACACACTGAATACAAAACCTCCAGTATAAAGGAATATCACATGACATGTGGTGTGTTATAAGCTGGAAAATTCCCAATAACTGATAATCATGACTTCCTGATGGAGATGATAAAATTTGCACTTGAGCATTCATTAAAAAACACTCTTCACTGATTTCATGTAAATGTATAGATTCTTCACAAGGTAACCAATATCCATGACATGCTATTTTTAAACCATGAGTATGGTGGGATTATTCCTCTAGATGACCTGTTTCCTCTCATCTAGGATATTGTTTAAAAACATGTTAGGAGCTTTGAAAGATCCAATGAGCTAATGTGCAAAGTACTTATCTAAACACAACTCACTGGACTATTCATTAAAATAGCCGAAAGCCTTGCATCAAAGAGCAGTATTCTGCACAATTAAACAGGTTTCATACATAACTTGGGATTAATGGGTGCTGCCTCATTCAACTCTACAGAACTCAGGTGATCACCATAACACTGAAATATGGATAGCCTCCTGCCCACATCTTGGACCCCTGAGATTGCTCTACTGAAAAATTATCTAGACCATAATGGTACCATACAGTCATATGAGACCTTCCATTTTGAATGTTCCATGGGACCTCCAAGCATTATTTTCCTTGTCTCTTTTTATTGTCATCTCACCTGTTTTTTCAGGAATAATATAAATCCTTTCACTGGTCTGGTCTCTCCAATTTTTTGAAAATTTTCCCAAGGACCTAAGTTTTATTCTACTTACTATAATTCTCCTGAATGCATAACCAAAATAAAAGAAACAATGCTTCCTATTCAGTGCTTCCATTTGCAAAACATGAATAAAGTTATATGAAAAACTGGAAATTGGACAATTGGTGACAAATATAGTTATCACTTTTCTCTATCATCCATTTTTTTTTTCTTTTTTACAAAACAAATTGTACTTTCGATTGTTTACAGTACCATTACATAGTTGTACATTCATCACCTAAATCAATCCCTGACACCTTCATTAGCACACACACAAAAATAACAAGAATAATAATTAGAGTGAAAAAGAGCAATTGAAGTAAAAAAGAACACTAGGTACCTTTGTCTGTTTGTTTGCTTCCCCTACTTTTCTACACATCCATCCATAAACTAGACAAAGTGGAGTTTGGTCCTTATGGCATTCCCAATCCCACTGTCACCCCTCATAAGCTACATTTTTATACAACTGTCTTCGAGATTCATGGGTTCTGGGTTGTAGTTTAATAGTTTCAGGTATCCACCACCAGCTACCCCAATTCTTTAGAACCTAAAAAAGGTTGTCTAAAGTGTGCGTAAGAGTGCCCACCAGAGTGATCTCTCGGCTCGTTTTGGAATCTCTCTGCCACTGAAGCTTATTTCATTTCCTTTCACATCCCCCTTTTGGTCAAGAAGATGTTCTCCATCCCACGATGCCGGGTCTACATTCCTCCCCGGGAGTCATATTCCACGTTGCCAGGGAGATTCACTTCCCTGGGTGTCTGATCCCACGTAGGGGGGAGGGCAGTGATTTCACCTTTCAAGTTGGCTTAGCCAGAGAGAGAGGGCCACATCTGAGCAACAAAGAGGCATTCAGGAGGAGACTCTTAGGCACAAATACAGGGAGGCCTAGCCTCTCATTTGCAGCAACCGTCTTCCCAAGGGTAAAACTTATGGTAGAGGGCTCAACCCATCAAACCACCAGTCCCCTATGTCTGTGGTCATGTTAGCAACCATGGAGGTGGGGTAGGCGAATACCCCTGCATTCTCCACAGGCTCCTCAAGGGGGCACTACATCTTTTTTTTTTTTTTTTTTCCTTATTTGTCTTTTTTCTTTTTCTTTTTTTTTTTTTTAACTTTCCCTTCTTTTTTCAAATCAACTGTATGAAAAAAAAAGTTAAAAAGAAAACAAACATACAATAAAAGAACATTTCAAAGAGACCATAGCAAGGGAGTAAGAAAAAGACAACTAACCTAAGATAACTGCTTAACTTCCAACATGTTCCTACTTTACCCCAAGAAAGTTACATAATATAGCAACATTTCAGTGAACTTGTTCCTACTACATCCATCAGAAATTAACAGACCATAGTCATTTCTGGGCATCCCCAGAACGTTAAATAGCTTATCTGTTCTTCTTGGATTATTGTTCCCCCTTCCTTAATTGCTCTCTACTGCTAGTTCCCCTACATTCTACATTATAAACCATTTGTTTTACATTTTTCAAAGTTCACATTAGTGGTAGCATATAATATTTCTCTTTTTGTGCCTGGCTTATTTCGCTCAGCATTATGTCTTCAAGGTTCATCCATGTTGTCATATGTTTCACCAGATCGTTCCTTCTTACTGCCGCGTAGTATTCCATCGTGTGTATATACCACATTTTATTTATCCACTCATCTGTTGAAGGACATTTGGGTTGTTTCCATCTCTTGGCAATTGTGAATAATGCTGCTATGAACATTGGCGTGCAGATATCTGTTCGTGTCACTGCTTTCCGATCTTCCGGGTATATACCGAGAAGTGCAATCGCTGGATCGAATGGTAGCTCTATATCTAGTTCTCTAAGGAACTGCCAGACTGACTTCCAGAGTGGCTGAACCATTATACAGTCCCACCAACAATGAATAAGAGTTCCAATTTCTCCACATCCCCTCCAGCATTTGTAGTTTCTTGTTTGTTTAATGGCAGCCATTCTAACCGGTGTTAGATGGTATCTCATTGTGGTCTTAATTTGCATCTCTCTAATAGCTAGTGAAGCTGAACATTTTTTCATGTGTTTCTTGGCCATTTGTATTTCCTCTTCAGAGAACTGTCTTTTCATATCTTTGGCCCATTTTATAATTGGGCTGTCTGTACTATTGTCATTGAGTTGTAGGATTTCTTTGTATATGCAAGATATCAGTCTTTTGTCAGATACATGGTTTCCAAAATTTTTTCCCATTGAGTTGGCTGCCTCTTTACCTTTTTGAGAAATTCCTTTGAGGTGCAGAAACTTCTAAGCTTGAGGAGTTCCCATTTATCTATTTTCTCTTTTGTTGCTTGTGCTTTGGGTGTAAAGTCTAGGAAGTGGCCTCCTAATACAAGGTCTTGAAGATGTTTTCCTACATTATCTTCTAGGAGTTTTATGGTACTTTCTTTTATATTGAGATCTTTGGTCCATTTTGAGTTAATTTTTGTGTAGGGGGTGAGGTAGGGGTCCTCTTTCATTCTTTTGGATATGGATATCCAACTCTCCCAGCCCCATTTGTTGAAAAGACCATTATGGCTCAGTTCGGTGACTTTGGGGGCCTTATCAAAGATCAGTCGGCCATAGATCTGAGGGTCTATCTCTGAATTCTCAATTCGATTCCATTGATCTATATGTCTATCTTTGTGCCAGTACCATGCTGTTTTGGCAACTGTGGCTTTATAATAAGCTTCAAAGTCAGGGAGTGTAAGTCCTCCCACTTCGTTTTTCTTTTTTAGAGTGTCTTTAGCAATTCGAGGCATCTTCCCTTTCTAAATAAATTTGATAACTAGCTTTTCCAAGTCTGCAAAGTAGGTTGTTGGAATTTTGATTGGGATTGCATTGAATCTGTAGATGAGTTTGGGTAGAATTGACATCTTAATGACATTTAGCCTTCCTATCCATGAACATGGAATATTTTTCCATCTTTTAAGGTCCCCTTCTATTTCTTTTAGTAGAGTTATGTAGTTTTCTTTGTATAGGTCTTTTACATCTTTGGTTAAGTTTATTCCTAGGTACTTTATTTTTTTAGTTGCTATTGAAAATGGTATCTTTTTCTTGAGTGTCTCTTCAGTTTGTTCATTTCTAGCATATAGAAACATTACTGACTTATGTGCATTAATCTTGTATCCCGCTACTTTGCTAAATTTGTTTATTAGCTCTAGTAGGTGTATCGTTGATTTCTCAGGGTTTTCTAGATATAAGATCATATCATCTGCAAACAATGACAGTTTTACTTCTTCTTTTCCAATTTGGATGCCTTTTATTTCTTTGTCTTGCCGGATTGCCCTGGCTAGCACTTCCAGCACAATGTTGAATAACAGTGGTGACAGCGGGCATCCTTGTCTTGTTCCTGATCTTAGAGGGAAGGCTTTCAGTCTCTCACCATTGAGTACTATGCTGGCTGTGGGTTTTTCATATATGCTCTTTATCATGTTGAGGAAGTTTCCTTCAATTCCTACCTTTTGAAGTGTTTTTATCAAAAAGGGATGTTGGTTTTTGTCAAATGCTTTTTCAGCATCTATTGAGATGATCAATTGATTTTTCCCTTTCGAGTTTTTAATGTGTTGTAATACATTGATTGTTTTTCTTATGTTGAACCATCCTTGCATGCCTGGAATGAACCCCACTTGGTCATGGTGTATGATTTTTTTAATGTGTCTTTGGATTCGATTTGCAAGTATTTTGTTGAGGATTTTTGCATCTATATTCATTAGGGAGATTGGCCGGTAGTTTTCCTTTTTTGTAGCATCTTTGCCTGGTTTTGGTATTAGATTGATGTTAGCTTCATAAAATGAGTTAGGTAGTGTTCCATTTTTTTCAATGTTTTGAAAGAGTTTGAGTAAGATTGGTGTCAGTTCTTTCTGGAAAGTTTGGTAGAATTCCCCTGTGAAGCCATCTGGCCCTGGGCATTTATTTGTGGGAAGATTTTTGATGACTGATTGGATCTCTTTGCTTGTGATGGGTTGGTTGAGGTCTTCTATTTCTTCTCTGGTCAGTCTAGGTTGTTCATATGTTTCCAGGAAATTCTCCATTTCTTCTACATTATCCAGTTTGTTGCCATACAGTTGTTCATAATATCCTCTTATAATTTTTTTAATTTCTTCAGGATCTGCAGTTATGTCACCTTTTTCATTCATTATTTTGTTTATATGGGTCTTCTCTCTTTTTGATTTTGTCAGTCTAGCTAGGGGCTTGTCAATCTTGTTGATCTTCTCAAAGAACCAACTTTTGGTGATATTTATCCTCTGTATTGTTTTCTTGTTCTCTATGTCATTTATTTCTGCTTTAATCCTTGTTATTTCTTTTCTTGTACTTGGTTTAGGATTGGTTTGCTGTTCATTTTCTAGCTTCTTCAGTTGATCCATTAGTTCTTTGATTTTGGCTCTTTCTTCCTTTTCAATATATGCGTTTAGTGCTATAAATTGCCCCCTTAGCACTGCTTTTGCTGCATCCCATAGGTTTTGGTATGTTGTGTTCTCATTTTCATTCGTCTCTATATATTTAGCAATTTCTCTTGCTATTTCTTCTTTAACCCACTGATTGTTTAGGAGTGTGTTGTTTAACCTCCAGGTATTTGTGAATTTTCTAAGTCTCTGATGGTTATTGACTTCTAATTGTATTCCATTGTGGTCAGAGAATGTGCTTTGAATAATTTCAATCTTTTTAAATTTATTGAGGCTTGTTTTATGTCCCAGCATATGATCTATTCTGGAGAAAGTTCCGTGAGCACTAGAAAAGTATGTGTATCCTGGTGATTTGGGATGTAATGTCCTGTAGATGTCTGTTAAATCTAATTCATTTATCAGATTGTTTAGGTTTTCAATTTCCTTATTGGTCTTCTGTCTGGTTGATCTATCTATAGGAGAGAGTGATGTGTTGAAATCTCCCACAATTATTGTGGAAACATCAATTGCTTCCTTTAGTTTTGCCAATGTTTCTCTCATGTATTTTGTGGCACCTTGATTGGGTGCATAGACATTTACGATTGTTATTTCTTCTTGCTGAATTGCCCCTTTTATTAGTACGTAGTGGCCTTCTTTGTCTCTCAAAACATCCCTGCATTTGAAGTCTATTTTATCTGAGATTAATATTGCTACACCTGCTTTCTTTTGGCTGTAGCTTGCATGAAATATTTTTTTCCATCCTTTCACTTTCAGTTTCTTTGTGTCCCTGTGTCTAAGATGAGTCTCTTGTATGCAACATATTGATGGTTCATTTTTTTTTGATCCATTCTGCGAATCTATATCTTTTAATTGGGGAGTTTAATCCATTTACATTCAACGTTAAAACCGTGAAGGCATTTCTTGAATCGGCCATCTTATCCTTTGGATTATGTTTGCCATATTTTTCCCTCTCTCTATTAATATCCTTTATTGTACCCATACCGAATCTCTTTAGTACTGAACCTTTCTCCAAGTCTCTCTGTCCTGTCTTTGTTTCTCTGTCTGTAGGGCTCCCTTTAGTATCTCCAGTAGGGCAGGTCTCTTGTTAGCAAATTCTCTCAGCATTTCTTTGTCTGTGAAAAATTTAAGCTCTCCCTCAAATTTGAAGGAGAGCTTTGCTGGATAAAGTATTCTTGGCTGGAAATTCCTGTCAGTCAGAATTTTAAATATATCGTGCCACTGCCTTCTTGCCTCCATGGTGGCTGCTGAGTAGTCACTACTTAGTCTTATGCTGTTTCCTTTGTATGTGGTGAATTGCTTTTCTCTTGCTGCTTTCAGAACTTGCTCCTTCTCTTCTATGTTTGACAGTGTGATCAGTATATGTCTTGGAGTGGGTTTTTTTGGATTTATTCTATTTGGAGTTCGCTGAGCATTTATGATTTGTGTATTTATGTTGTTTAGAAGATTTGGGAAGTTTTCCCCAACAATTTCTTTGAATACTCTTCCTAGACCTTTACCCTTTTCTTCCCCTTCTGGGACACCAATGAGTCTTATGTTCGGACGTTTCATATTATCTATCATATCCCTGAGGTCCATTTCGAGTTTTTCAATTTTTTTCCCCATTCTTTCTTTTATGCTTTCATTTTCCATTCTGTCATCTTCCAGGTCACTGATTCATTGTTCAACTTCCTCTAGTCTTGTACTATGAGTGTCCAGAATCTTTTTAATTTGGTCAACAGTTTCTTTAATTTCCATAAGATCATCCATTTTTTTATTTAGTCTTGCAATGTCTTCTTTATGCTCTTCTAGGGTCTTCTTGATTTCCTTCATATCCCGTACTATGGTCTCATTGTTCATCTTTAGTTCTTTGAGTAGCTGCTCTAGGTGTGTCTCTTCTGGTCTTTTGATTTGGGTGCTTGGTCTTGGGTTATCCATATCGTCTGGTTTTTTCATATGCTTTATAATTTTCTGTTGTTTTTGGCCTCGTGGCATTTGCTGAACTTGATAGGGTTCTTTTAGGGTTTGTAGACCAGTTGAAGTCCTTATCTCTAATTTATCAGATCTACAGGTTCGTGGAGTACACTTTCTCTAACTAACCAGCAGGTGGCGTCCACGAGCCACCTGTTCTCCACAAGCCAGATCTCCCCTGCTTAGCCTTTTTGGTGAGTGGGGGAGTGAGTCTTGTGGGGCCCAATTGGTGTACCAAGCTTGCGTGTGTAGTTGGTGTTGCCTGCCCTGTATGTGGGGCGTGTTTCTGGGCAGTCGGGGAGGGGGGTGGCCCTAACAATCAAATCTCCCTGATGATCCTAGAGTTTTAAAGCTACTGCAATAGTCTAATCCTTCAGTTCAGTCCTGCCACAGTTTGTCTCTGCTACTGACCCACAAGTCTTTGGTATTGGCGTATGGCTCCTGAGACTTGCAAGTGGGCCCCTCTTCCAGGCTGTGCACCCCGGGTCCTCTGTTGAGGGATGACTGTGCTATGTCACAGGTGAGTGCCGTCCCCCCAGGGCAGTTCTGGGCTGCTGGGTTGTGTTGGGAGGCTCCCAGTCTGCTCAAATGATGGCTGAATGGGGCTCTGTTAATTCACACTGCTCCCCCTTCCCAGCTCTGGGACATTCAGCTGAGGTTGCAGGGAAGGCTAATGTCCACGCCCAGTTTTGTGGTGTGTGCCTGTTATTTGAAGCACTTCCGTCACACTGGGTTGTCTGGGGCAGCTCTGGGCTATGGGGCTGGCGATGGGCAGGAGTGTTTCCTGTCCACCAGGATGGTGGCTGTGAGCGGACACCCCCCTTTCCTTGGGAAGTTGTGTTGTTTAGTGAATTTTCTCAGCCACTGGATTATTGCCTTTTGTCTCAGAGCTCTCTTAGTTCTGCTCTTGACTTGACGTGCCCAAATTTCAATTCTTTGAAGCTTTCTGTATTGAGCTTCTTAGAGTAATTGTTTTAGAAAAAGCAAAAAGGATTTAAAAAAAAAAAAAAAAAAAAAACAAACGGCCCTCCTCAGAGATCTAATGGGTTATTGAAATGCTAAGAGACAAAGCAACCAGGGCCATTAAGGAAAGGTGCACAGGGCAGAGAGATCAGCCTTGCTTCGGGATTTGCATATGCGCCTCAAGGCCTGATCTCCGCCCTTCCCCTTTCTGTGTTCACCAGAACTCCAAAAATCCTCTGCTTTTATTTTGGAGTTTTTCGTGTTGTTTTTTTTCTATGCCTGTCTCCTCTCTGCTGGGCTGGCTGCTCTCAGAGTCTCTGGTGTCTGGTCTCAGTCTATCTATGGTTGGAGTTTGAATCAGTAGAATGAGTTTCCGATAAGAGCAGCCACTGCAATTCTCCCTTCTCCTTCCTGGAGCTGACAGCCCCTCCTCCCCCGGGACTGAGCCTGGCAGGGAGGGGCGCGGGTCCTCTGGCCGCAAAAACTTACAGATTTCGCTGATCTCAGCAGTTCCACATTTTCATGAGTGTTGTATGAAGTATGCCCAAAGACAGATTGCTCTGTGGTGTCCAGTCCACGCAGTTCCTGGCTTTTTACCTACTTTCCTGGAGGAGTAACTAAAACCTATCATCCATTTTTACAACATGCCTAAGCCATTGGAGGAACTGAAATTATTAGTGAGTGCATTATTTCCCTAATGTGGCCATGGACTGGATAAAAAAATGGAAACTTCTCACATCTGTTCAGTGAACAGATTTAGTGGATCCTGGAAAAATTAGTATAATTTTGGAAAGGTGATTACTTATTGATGAACCATAACATTCCAAGACCATCCCAGGGGCAGGGATAAACTTAACTGGAACTCAGAGCCTGAGCTCATGAATGTCTTTAGGATACCCAAGTCAATAGGAGGAACCTGATCATTGCTGGCAACACACATGTAATTTCAGTTAAGAATTCTGTACTCACTAGTGGTTGCATTTCCAACAGCTCAGCTGACAACTGTCTTCCTCTGAATTTCCATCACAACCAGAAAAGCAGTAGTCCAGTCAACTGAGAATGGAGAAAGAAGTTATGAGACCCCAGACTTGAGCAAACTTTCAAGACCAAACTGTCATGAATTCCAATGTATCACCTTGGATGAACTGCATTGAATCAACAGAAACATAAAGTGTGCTCCACATGAAACATGGGGAGGACCCTCCTCTTCCAGAGCCAGAAGTGAGAGTCTTCACTCTGGCTAATAAAGAAGATATGAATAATTTCATTGTACAGATCATTATTTTTTAATGAGAGAAGCTGAAGATTTGCTGAAAAATCATGCAGAAAGTACAGTGTCCATAACAGTCATCTCAATTATTTCTGTTTTATTAACATACAGCATCAGTGTAGCACTTTAGTTAAAATTAATGACATACTATAATATCAACTAATAAAATGTTTACCTCAGGGTTCACTGTTTTTATTGTACAGTTCAATGAATTTTAAAAGGTTTTATTCTGGTAATATATACAACATCTGAAATTTCCGATTCTAACCACTTTTAAATATACAATTCAGTGGTGCTAATTGCATTCACAATGTTGTGCTTCCACTGCAACCATCAAGTACCTTAACTTTTGCATCATCCAAAACAGAAATTCTAAGCATAAACTCTCAATTCCCAACACCCACTCTGGTCTCTGGTAACCTGTATTCTAGTTTCTTAATTTTTGCATATTGAATTCATAACAACAGTATCCTTTTCTATGTAACTTATTTTACTCAACATGCTGTCTTGCAAGTTCATCCAAGTTGTAGCATGAATCAGAACTTCATTCTTATGGCTGAATAATAGTCCACTTTATGTATCTACATTTTATTCATTCATCTGTTGAGGGACATGGATTGCTTATATCTTTTGGCTATTGTGAAAAATACTGCTATAAGCATTGGTGTGCAAATGTTTGTTCATGTCACTGCTTTCAGATCTTCTGGGTATACACCCAGCAGTGGAATTGCTGGGTCATATGGTGATTCTACCCTTAGCTTTCTATGGAACTGCCACACTGTTTTCCATAGTGACTGTATCATTTTATATTCCCACCAACAGTAAACTACTCTTTTTTCTCTACATGTTTTCCAACACATTATAGATTCTGATATTTTTAAGCAGTTTTTGCAGATTGAATTATTTCCCCCACAAAAGGCATATTAAGGTCCCAACCCCTGGCCCTGTGAACTCATTTGTGGAGAGGACATCTGAAGGTTAAGGTGTGCCTAAGCCGAATGACGGTGTGCCTTGACCAATATGGTTAAAGTCCTTGTAAGCAGAGGAAATTGGACACAGAGGTGGAAGCCATGAGGAAGACATGAGGAGCAGCCAGAAGCTTGAAGAAAATGGAGCACAAAAGAGAAAGGGTATGCTGTTTTGTTCATTCCCATATGAAGGAAATGCATAGGAACCCCATGACTGCTGAACAGCCAGAAAATAACAACCTGTGAGGAAGGAAGCCTTCTAGAACCAACAAATTTGTGTTGCTAAGCCAACCCATTTTATAGAATTTGTTTTAGTGGCTAGGGAACTAAGACCATAGCTATTTTATTGGGCAAGAAAAGGTATCTCATTTTGGTTTTAATTTGCATTTCCCTAATGGCTAATGATGTAGAGAAATCTTACACATGCTTTGGAGAAATGTCTTTTCAAGTCTTGCCAATTTTTAAATTATATTGTTTGCTTTATGTTGTATTGTATGATTTCTTTACATATTAAAATATTAAACCATTATCAGATGTAGTTTCTAAATTGTCTCCCATTCATTGGGATGATTTTCCTGTTCATAAAAAGTCCACTAATGATAAGAAGGTTAAATGTTGTTAAGATGCCATTTTTACCCAAATTGTCTATAGATTTCAGGAAGTACCCATCAGAATTCTGACAACATACTTTGCAGAATTGGAAAAGATAGTTATCAAATTTATTTGGAAGTAAAACTGGTCATGAATAGCCAAAAACATCCTTAAAAAGAATGAAGTGGGAGGACTTACATTTCCTGCCTTTAAAGCTTATTATAAAGCCACAGTGGTCAAAACAGCATGGTATTAGCACAAAGATAGACATATTGACAGTGCAATAAATTGAGGGTTCTTAAACAGACCCTCAGTTCTATAACCAAATGATATTTGAAAAGCCTCCCAAGTCCACTTAATTGGGACATAAAGGTCTCTTCAATGAATGGTGGTGGGAGAACTGGATAACTGTAACCAAAAGAAAGAAGACCCCTACCTCACACCCTATTGAAAAACTAACTCAAAATGAACCAAAGAACTAAATATAAGAGCCAGTATTATAAAACTACTAAAAGAAAATATAGGGAAACACCTTCAAGACAGAGCTAGAAGGTAGCTTCTTACATCTTACCACAAAAGCACAAACAACAAAAGAAAAAATACACAAATGAGAACTCCTCAAGATTGAACACTTCTGTGCTTCAAAGGACTTTCTCAAAAGGTGAAAAGGTAGCCAACTCAATGGGAGAAAATATTTGGTAACCATATATCTGATAAAGAGTTGATGTCCAGTATATATATAGAAATCCTACAACTCAACAATAAAAAGACAAACAACCCAACTTAAAAAGACAAAGGACATGAATAGATATTTCCCCAAAGAGGAAATACAAATGGCTAAAAAGCACATGAAAAGATGCTCACCTTCATCAGCAAATCAAAACTACAATGAGATATAATCTCATACCTATAAGTATGGCTGCTATTAAACAAACAGGAAACTCCAACTTTGGAGAGGAAATGGAGAAATAGGAACACATTCACTGATGGTGAGACTGTAAAATGGTACAGCCACTGTGGAAGACAGTTTGGTGGTTCCTCAGAAAAGTATATACTGAAGTGCTATGACCCAGAAATTCTGCCACTCAGCATGTATCCAGAAGATTTGAAAGCAGGGACATGAATAGCCATTTACACACCAATGTTCATAATGGCATTGTTCACAATTGCCAAAGGTTGGAAAAATCCAAATGCCCATCAGCAGATGAATGACAGAATTTTACATATGGAATATTATGCAGCAGTAGGAAGAAATTGGGCCCTGAAGCAGGTGTCAACATGCACGAATCTTTACATATGCTATGCAATATGTCAGACAAAAAAGAACAGATATTGTATGATTTCACTAATATGAGGTAA